>NW_020837961.1:29896970-29909508 GCF_003676395.1 Aethalodelphis obliquidens | reverse complement strand
TTTAACTTTATGACTTGGAATTTCTACGATAATATCCATTCAATTTACTTCCTTTAAAGTGTATATACATGTTAATTTTTAAAAAATCAAACATTTTATCAACATTTTTAACTTGTTCCTTTTTGCCTTTCTGAACTGCATGTTCTGTGGAATATGTTTAATTTCTGCCATACCCTCCCAGCCCAGTTCTAGGACATGCTGTTACGTGTTCTGGTATTTAGGTTATAGAATTTTTGCAAGTCACTGCGGAAGCTGGCAAAGGTACAAGGCTATGTCAGCATTCATGAGCAATGAGGGAAATTTATTTCTCAGAGAAAAGTCTAAGTTTTTCCCCTGGCAGAAGGAGAAAAAAGGAACCTTTATAGACTAGGCTAGTATATCCTTATGAATAAGTAGATTTCCACAGAATCTGTAATCTCCATCAACTTCCATTATAAAATTAAAAATACTGTCAGGAAAAACATCACCCCAACACCCCTGAGTTGACAATGTCAACGAGGAAGCCCTCGGTTAGCCACTATCCAGGAGGTACACGGCTCAGTGACTGGTGGTCAGGGTTCCCCACTGGCCATCCCCTCTCCTTGGCTGCGCGCGGACTGCAGAGTGCCCCCACCATCCCCCAACCTCCAAGAAGCCCTCCACGACTCCTCGCAGGCCTGAGTACCTCTCTGGCAGAAATGCTGGGACCTACTGTGCTCCTTTCCCTTGGCTCTGGCCTTGACATCTCACAGCGTGGGGCTGCAGTACCACATTTGTCCAAAAGGGGACTCCAGCTCAACACAGCATGCTCTCCAGCCCCGAAGCCCCAACTTCAAGGCTCCACATTCTGAAGAACAGATTAGCTCTACATTTTACCAGTTCTATAATTTCAAAGTCCACATATTGAGTTTACTTATGAGAGCTATCTATACAGTTAGGCCTCGGGGTAGAAATGTAATTATACTTGTCATGTGTGCTCAGACTGTCTAAACTATCTAAAATTGGGACTGTGCATTATACATTGATAGTGGCACAGCAAATTAGCTCAATCTTTCTGGAAAACAATCTGGCAACATGTAACAGAAGCTATAAAGTCGTTCCTGCCCTTTGACTTGTTAATCTCACTTTGGGGAAAATGCCAAAGGAAACAACACAAAATAATTTGTTTTAAAATGTTCATGCCAATGACATTTTCAGTAATGAAAAATAAAAATATTACTGACCCAAACGGTCAAGAATAAGAGAATTATAATCACGATGTTACATCACTATACACTAAAGCTATTAAAAATAAACACTAAGTGAATCATATCATTACACGCCAATATATACAAGAAATAATTTAAGTTAAAAACTAAATATATTGATAAATAGATGTATGTTTAGAAGTGAGTCTGAAAAGATACAAATGAGATTTTAAGGTTAATTAGTCCTTCTTTCCTGTAAATTGATCTAATAAATAAAAACAAAGTAATTTTGTACTAATGTCTAAGAAAAGGATCAAAACACGGAGTTAAAAACAATAATTCTCAGAAATTCCTAAGCAATATAAATTCTCAGAAATTCCTAAGCAATATAAATTTTTACATATGCATAGGTATTTATACTATATGCATGCCTGTAAATATTTATAAAATATCTAAATATATATATGTAATATAGACCACAACTATTTACATGATCGCAAGCTACATTTTTCTCATGAATTAATCTTTACTTATTTATTCAAATGCAGTCCTCTGCAAAAAGACCTACTTTTGGTGGGGGTGGGGAGGGCGGTGGCTATGAAAAACCTAAAAAAGATTTCATTCTGAGATTTTTATATGGAATGTAAACTATTCAGCAGCTTTTAAAATGAAGCATCTCTCTCTACCCCCCTTTATAGAAGCTCTTCTACTCCGCCTTCCGGGTTCATGGGCAGAGAAACATGAAAACAGAGCTGTAATAACCCACCAGGATAGAAGGTTTGTTGATCATTTGGAACACAGCCCTTTACTCATTCCCGTCCCTGGCCTGGAGGTTTTCCTGCCTAGAAGATGGGTGTGTTACAACCAGGGCCTGTGAGTCATGGAAAACACAACGCTCAGCAAAGTGCTGATTATGCCTGTGTTGCCACTTGTCCTTAACCTCCCTCCTTAGGTGTCAGGACCCTCCCAGGCCACCTCCTTCCCCCTTCCAGGCAGGCACACCCATGACCTGCTTTTACAAGTGGGCTCTCCGGGCCCACACCCTGGGCCTGGTTCCCATCCTGACAGGGAATGCCTAGGAAACTTCTTGGCTAGAGCACAACTGGCATTGAAGTGCCAAAGATCTTCTGTTATGATGTCCCAAGTTAGCTGCCCAGGTGGTGTCACGGTTCTTTCAGTTTCTGTAAGCTGATTCCTGATGTGACCTCGATTTTTCCTTATTCTTTCCCTTGGGTCCTCTTCTCACATCACTCCCACCGAAGTCCAATATTCCTGGGCCCCTGATTTCTGCTTGCTGGGATCTACTATGATCCATGATCTCACGCTGCTTCCCCAGGCCTGGCCCACTCCTCTGATTACCCTCTATCTTATACTCTCAACCTTCCCTCCGATTCCCCAGCTCTGGCTGCTTCTCAGCTACATACTCTCAGGCTCAGGGATTCAGTTAAGGGGAAAAAACACAATTATGGTGGCTGGAGAGATACAAGTAGGAAAACACAGTTTGCAAATATTTCCTTTACGAAACAATTTCCTTCGTTAGGCTAAATAGCATTTAACAAACTGATCAACCGCCGATAAACCCCACGCTCATTAAGTCGCTCATTAAGTATGTAAGCCAGCTGAGATCAGATACAGCACTGTAAATGGTTTACCAATCATAGCTAGGCATTTGTTGATCTACAAACTTTAACATACATAAGCTGGTGTGTGTGTGTGTGTGTATATGTATATATATATGGATCATGAGCCTAGATCACATATTGTGACTCTAAAAAGAAAAAAATACACAAAAAATAAAGAAAAAAGAAAAAGAAAAAAATACACAAAAAATCAATAGTGTGAACAATGGTATACAAATTATCATCTGACCAATACAGCTAAATTTTAACCTAACTTCAAAGTCATTTGACCTATAAATATGAGGGTCATTGGAGATCAATAAGATGAACAAATAGCATATTTCTTTCATTAAGGAATATCAGCTACTGCTCTCCTTAGCTCCAATGATGGCCCCCCACCACTCAGTGATAATGGGCCTGAATTTCAAATATTCACAAATTCTAAATAGGAAGTTCAAATGCTTTCAGAATGAAAGATATACATAAATCACATAATCACACCTCAAGCTAACAAATTATTATTCTTCATGATAAACACAAGTGTTTCTCTGATGGAGCTTTGACTCCATCTGACTATCATTCTATTTCTTATACACATGCATATATCAGTAGATGACTATTTATACTACTTTGGTTAGAGCCTAGTTACTTCAAGGAAGTCACGTGAGTACAACCCATACTTCCAAATCCTCTGGAATGCTAATTTAAAGTGGCATTGTGGAAAAAACCAAGTTCCTAAGCAACATTTTCCATCACACAGAAGGACAGGATTTAGTGATCAAGCCAAATTCCACTTAATGTACCAAATTAACTACAACAAAAGTACGTTTCCATCCAGTTCCTGTTTATTACTTAGCAGCTGTGTCTTTCGATTTAGGGTTATTTCCTATACACCTATTCCCATGGGAGACCTTTACGGAGTCATTTCTTCTCATGTTAAGATAACGGCCTAATAATATATGTGTACTTGCAGAACTTGGTTAATGTCAGCTCCAATCCTGAACTACAGAGATGTGTCTACATCTGGAATTAAACCTGATAAAGCAGAAACTATACATGCCATACTTCCTTGGGACCAAAGTAGTCTAGTAAATACTCTAACACAGAAACATGGTAGGAGCATCAATCAATAAAACAACATAGTAACCTAACCCTTAAGTTAGGTATATATAAATTTTTTTTTAATTTCAGTATCAGGGGAGGGACTGAAGAGTCATGATATATGTAATAATATTTCAGAGAACCCTGTAATTCCAACCACAGTGAAAACAGACTTATCACTGAGCATACAGTGGGAGAGCCTCTGACTTCTCATATTCAACCACTTTAGAGTCTAATAGAGGCACAACTCCATGCCCTGGCCCTCTAAGGAAGCATAGCTTTTGTTCTGCTTTACTTTCTACTGTGAAGTTTAGAGCTACTTGAAAAGCTGAGAAGAGAGACACACATTTTTTAAATGTTAACAAACATCACTTTACTAAGATACTGAGAAGGTTAATCAGAGTTCTGTAATATTTTCTAACTTTTCATCTCTCAAAGACTTCATGTAATTTCTCTCTGTCATTTAGTCTATGACAAGGCACAGGCCAAAAGAGTGAAGATGAAGAGAGTGAGGGAATGAGTGTCACAGGGAACAGACTGGAATGCAGATCTCAAAGCCATGTATAAGTGCCCTTTGCTTTTTTAATGGAGTCAGGCTACTTGGACCTCTAACAAGTTACCATACATAGGACATATTGTCTATTTTTATTATTGTAGGAGGACATTTGACTTACTTAATCCAGATGATTCAGTTTTTTCTCATCCCCGTCCCCTTCCAAGAAGAAAAAGGCTACTAAATCCACTAGCTTTTCTTTATCCATCACCATTACTCTATCTGAACTCTGAAATGTTCTTAGCTCAAAAAATTGTATAATAGCTTGTATTTGGAGGCTGAGGGTGGTAAGGAGAAGCTTTGCGCCATTAACAAGCACACAGAAATGTGCATTTCCAATTGATTTTTTTTCACCTCTGTTCTCCTGGCTTTAAGAGCAGACACCATTTAGTACATAACTAATACTGATTCGGTATGTGAAAGGAGAGGATAGAGAATGAATAGAGCAAAGGTCATGAAGTTTCACAAAGTAAAAATGTGCCATTAAGGATACCTAGTGTGGGACTTCCCTGGTGGCACAGTGGTTAAGAATCCACCTGCCAATTCAGGGGACACGGGTTTGGTCCCTGGTCCAGGAGGATCCCACATGCCGCAGAGCAACTAAGCCTATGCACCACAACTGAGCCTGTGCTCTAGAGCCCGTGTGTCACAACTACCGAGCCCGTGTGCTGCAGCTACTGAAGCCCGTGCGCCTAGAGCCCGTGCTCCACAACAAGAGAAGCCACCACAATGAGAAGCCTGCACACCGCAATGAAGAGTAGCCCCCGCTCACCACAACGCAGCAGTGAAAGCCCATGCGCAGCAATGAAGACCCAACACAGCGAAAACAAACAAACAAACAAAAAGCAACAACAACAAAAGAATACCTAGTGTGTGTGTGGTGGCGGGTTAGTTCACATGGCAATATACTTGGGCAGTTTGTTATCTGATGGACCAATGCTTCTTACTTCTTGCTCTCTCTTCCATTCAGAAGAAGCAAAGGCAAGAGATAAAAACAACAGTCTACTAGACTATAAACCGTTCTTATAGACTACTATAAAAATTAAACATTCTCGGGGCTTCCCTGGTGGCGCAGTGGTTGAGAGTCCGCCTGCCGATGCAGGGGACACGGGTTCATGCCCCGGTCCGGGAAGATCCCACATGCCGCAAAGCGGCTGGGCCCGTAAGCCATGGTCGCTAAGCCTGCGCGTCCGGAGCCTGTGCTCCACAATGGGAGAGGCCACAACAGTGAGAGGCCCGTGTACCGCAAAAAAAAAAAAAAAAAAAAATTTAAACATTCTCTTTCTCTCCCCGACCCCCTCCTCTGAAGATCACTGATCATTAAATGCAAGTCTAAGGTTCTTACTGGTAGCAATTTATAGCAAATGTTTTAATATTAGTACATGTTTTCCAAGTCTCCTAGCTCTTCTAAAGTTGCATTAACCAGGCGGAGGGATGTTCCAGGCAGAAAGAAGAGGAAGTGCCTAAGGCAGAGAGGCATGAAACAGCACGAGGTGCGCTGCCAGGAGAGGGGATGGCTAGGAACTCCAAGTAATTTTGCATTTCTGGAGACTAAATGAGAGACAAGGAGTGAAAGAGGCCACAACATAAAGAGCCCTATCTGCCATCCTGGCCTGTAGGTGGCCAGATGCCACTGAAATGTCCGACTACAGGAATGCCCCAGACAGAATCTGGGTTTTAGGTTCGTTGCTCTGTCTACTGCAGCACAAGATGGTACCTCAGAAGACAAGAGGACGTACAGGCCAGAGGCTACTTCCTAGAGCCTGGATTCTCCAATGTTAACTATTCCTGGAGGTCCACTATAGAACTATTCTGAGGATAACGTGAGAGCACTGGACCCAGGGACCGGTTTGGAAACTCAAGTGCACCACTGGGCCACTCAAGGTCTCTCCCCTGGCGACCCCCCCTGAATCTCGGACTGCCTCAGATGGTGCCTCAGATGATGGATGGCTGTATAACCAGCTGTCCCTGACAGACTGCCAAGTGTAGGTGGGTAAGCGGGTATCCTTGACCACCACTCAAGGTCTGAAGTAGAAGCTCCTAGTGAACAGTAGAACAGAACCTGCCGAATATATGTTAATTATGCTGAATTTGTACTGAAGTATCCTAACAAACAGAAGTACTTTGGACACCACTGACTTTTGCTGCCTTCATTTTCCCTAACTTCACATCTGAAAAAGCATGGTACTTGCCAGCTAATGGAACACTTTGGTAAATAGAATGTTGTCACCCAGTTCTGTCTACACATTTCCTACCAGCCTTACAGTTTTCTTGGGTTGCCTCAGGGGAACCCGGGGGCTACGTCACACTAGTCACAGAAGTTTGTGTCAGATTGTAGCTCATTTCCCAGTCCTCTGCAACTGCTCTTCATCCGCCCCCAGCCTGAACAACTCACAGCAAAGCGCTAATGCATGAAACTCCAAAAACAATAAGTAGCCCTTATTTCTATCAGCTGAAAGTCTCATTCCTTACCTCAAACTTAGCCCCACAGCTCTGCCTTGCCCTGACTTCCTCACCTTTTTTATTTCTAACCATCCAAAAAAGGCAAAGCTGAGCATTTGTTCCCAACACCCCTTCTCTAAAATGTTCTTTTCCTTTCTGTCATCAAAACCTTCTCTTCCCACAGTCAAGCTAACAAAATCTCACTTCCTGGATTTCACAGGCCATTTCCATCCGTAATAGTCCCTTCCCTTGACTTAATTCCTGTGATCAATATTATTCATTTTATAATAATGTATCTCACGTTGTCATCCAAACTAGCTTATACATTCCTTAAAAGCCCAAAGGAAGGCTTATACATTTCTACGTCCCACCTGTGACACCCACAGTGAGGTAGTTGAAGTTTGGGCTCAGTAAATCTCCATTTAACAATACAGTCGGTCCTGCGTATCCGCGGGTTCTGCACCTGCAGATTCAACCAATCATGGATCGAAAATATTTGGAAAAAAATTTCAAAAAGTTCCAAAGAGCACAACTTGAATTTGCTGCACACTGGCAACTATTTACATAGCACTTACATCATATTTACACTATTCACATAGTATTTACACTGCATTAGATATTATAAGTAATCTAGAGATGATTTGGAGGATGTGCAGATGTGCGTAGCTTATATGGAAATATCATTTTATATAAGGGACTTGAACATCCACAGATTCTGGTATCTGCTGGTGTCCTGGAACCCATCCCTCACAGATACCAAGGGACGACTGTAATCACATTGACATCGACATGAATTTCTTCAACCAGTATTTTTATTCATAAAGGTAACAGTAAGGCCCTCAAGAACCTTTGGAACTAGAGAGAGACTGAGGGCATTTTCCAGATTTATTTAAAAGGAAAAATTAAGACTAAAGGGGTAAGAAACTTGGCCAAAGTTAAAAGAAATGGCTGAAACGATAATGAGACCAAGAGTGTACCCACTTTAGGAAAGGAAGGGTTTAATAAACTAAACCCCAATCCCTCTGACAAAGTAATCCTTACCCTCAACTCAATATTTTTCTGCATTAAACAGAGGGTGGTATGCGTCAGCACTAAAGTACAATGCCAACGGTAATTACTCTAATTATCTGGAAAATTCCTGAATTACTTTCTTCCCATTGCTAAAGCAGATGTGCCCTTAATATCCAGAGGACTATAACAGTAAAAAGACTGTTAACAGTGAAGTTAACAGTAAAAAGTCAGAGAAGGGGAAATGCATAAGAAAATCTTGGAAGCTTTACACTGGATACTGACAAGAAGCCACACAGTGTAAATGACCCAGAAGCAGAACTGATTTTGTTTTTGATCTAAACTGTGTCCCCTTATAATTGCTGTGATTTACAGGCTCAGTGCTTTAACCCATGGGCTGTTTCCGGCCACAGGAAGGAACTGGGTAGTCATTAAAAAACTGTCACATAAATAGCTACTTACCAGCTCACCTGGGGAGTGTAATGCTGTACAAGTAGTAAAGAACTGCCAATTTTATTTATTTTACTACTTGTAAACTCCCTGAGGAAAGGGGTGAGCTGGTAAGTTTCCTGACCATTCAACCCTTAATTATCCATACAAGCAGATCAGAGAAGAGTCACAGAGAAGTCAAAATGAATAATCAAAAAAACTTTTATAATCAGCTTTGTAATGAATTCAGATACCTCCAGGCACCTTCTTTCTTTAAATGAATAGGGACCACCAGCCTGAAAAATGCTAGAGCACAGAGGTCAAATACGCTGGTCTTGGTTGGAGTCATGGGACCAAGGTCTCAGTACTTGATTGGAAACTCACTAGTCGTATAATCTCAAGCAAGCTACTTAACCTCTATAATTTTCCATTCCCTCATCTGTAAAATGAGGAAGCTAAAACCAACTGCCTTACTGGTTTGCGGAGAAGATTAAATGTAAGGTATTTGATGTATTCGGCACAACACTTGGCAAATATTTAATAAATTTGTATTTTAGTATTGGTAGCATTTAAGGACTGAATGGAAATAAGCAGGGAGGAGGGAAAGAAAGAGGATATACTCATGGTCAAGTGTATTGCAAAGTGAAGGACAAGTCACTTGAAGGCCAACTGCTACTCTTATAAAAATATCTGAGGAACATGCATGTCCCCTAATTGCTTTCATGAAAACCAAGGTTTTTAACCCTTCTAGGAATGCAAGCAGAGAAATTTGCTTTTCTTCCTACCTGAAAGGGTTTCCTCCCTATGTTTTCTGGAAGCCCACCTGTCACACAGGTTGGGAACCCTGGTTCAGTGCAATAGAGGCTTCTAGGGCTACCTAACCAGCAGAGAAGGTGGAACTCATACATTACCTGCGCCCAGTGGTTTTTAAATACAATCATGCATGTTTCTGGGTCAACTCCCTGCAAGCTCACAGCCTGCCGGAGTTTGCCTTCTGTCGCAACCGATGACATCATAAGCCTTCAAAAACCAAATGCTTCTAAGTCATATTTAATTTTCATGAAAATTTGGTAAGCAGTCACTAACTTTCAAGTATCACAGTAGAAATGTAACTTCTTCACATTTCATTGTCACCTTCGAAACCTGTAATGACAATAACAAAAAAGGCATCCCATTACATTCATATATTAAATAGGACACTGACTTAAGTTAAAATCAAAACACAGACATTCTCAAAGTCCAACACGGAGCAAAATATCAACAAAATAGACATTTATACTCAACCTGAAGCCTTTCTTCTGTTTTCTCTCACTGTGCTACTAAATATACAAAATAATGATGCTACCAAAGCTACATGAATAAATTAAACAATTACTGGATTTATTCTGTCCACTATCACCAACCACAACCTCCTAGATTATTATTCTATATCACTCAAATCTAGTTTCCAGAAGCAATAAACTACGATAGCAATGTTAGTGGTGTGTAGAAACACCCAGAAACAGGAAAATCGTTAGTTAATAGTGACTGAAATAAATGGCTTGATGTAACTTAGGGGAGTTATAACACAGCACCCAGACTCCTGGGTCCAATAATACCGATTATTTTAATCAATAACTGTCATAATGGAATTGAAAGCATTCTCAGTCATTTCGTGGCTACAACCTAAGTTAAGGTTTCCAGCTTTCCTGAAAAATAAGAGAATTCCAAGTAACCTTGACAAATCATACAGAAATGATCCATCAGAAACAAGAGAGTGCTTACTTGGTGTGAGGACAAGGCAGCAGTGCACTTATTGATGAAAAATGAGTTATGTGGACAAAATATGAAGAAAGCCTGACCCAACAGGGCCAGCGGGGAGAAAAAAAGATACTGAGGTCACAGAGTATACAGGCAATGTGATCCAGTTGTGTGGTGCTAACTCTCTGACAAAAGCACTAAGATACTGGTATTATTATCTTAGATTCATCAGCCCAAAAAAGGACTGGGGACAGTTCAAAACGTTATTTGTTTAGTGTACAGACTAGAGAGAGTTCAGAGAAAAGTAATTACATTATAATTACCAGAGCACTGGAAAACGAAGTCCATGATAAAATTTCCAGACTTGTAGTACCAAAAGATTAAAAAAAAAAAAAAAGAGGCTATACTTTCAACTGAGTAACTAGTATTACAAGGAGAACACTGATCAACTAACTATTCCTTCTATAAACAATAAAATGTGAGAGAGGGGACTTCAGGTGATGATTCAGGTTAGATTTATTGATCAAGTTCTTTGTGGGAAGAGGAATTAAACACTGGAAAATAGTTAAAGGAATATTCAAAACAAGTACTTCTGTTGGCGTAGAAGACTTACCAATCAACATTAAAAGATCTTTATAATAAATTTTAGTACATAAGAAAAGAAAACATGTAAGAATTAATAATTTTGGGGAAAGAAACATTTCTTAAGGAGAATGATGGGGGATTAAGGTGTGTGGAAAGAGGGAAGCCTGTTAGAATGAGGACTGCATAGATATTGTAAGTGAAACAGTTTACATGTATCTTTCATGACTATGTTTTATTATGTAAATTGGTGAATTCCCCAACATATAATTCTTAATAATACAAATGTGTTGTTTTCTTTTTTTTTAAAATAAATTTATGTATTTATTTATGGCTGTGTTGGGTCTTCGTTGCTGCACACAGGCTTTCTCTAGTTGCAGCGAGCAGGGGCTACTCTGCTTTGCGGTGCACGGGCTTCTCATTGCGGTAGTTCCCCTCGTTGTGGAGCACGGGCTCTAGAGCACAGGCTCAGTAGTTGTGGCACATGGGCTTCGTTGCTCTGCGGCATGTGGGATCTTTCTGGACCAGGGCTCGAACCCATGTCCCCTGCATTGGCAGGCAGATTCTTAACCACTGTGCCACCAGGGAAGCCCAAATGTGTTGTTTTCAATAAGATATTGTCCATTACCAACATGGCCCTTTGCCACTGAGACGCACGTTACACTGCGCCGAACTGGTGTTTTAAAAATCAGGAGTGTCTGCCCATGCACGCAGAGTATGTGTTCCCAGTCACACATACACACACACACACACAGACACACACACACACACACACACAGACACACACACACACACACACACACACACACACACTCCCTGTGATCCTCCCGTCACTCTCTTGACCCCACTTTGGTTCGCAGGCTAGTCCTTCTAGACGGTATCTCATTGTGCAACCCTGTTTTAAGTGATAAGAGATAAGACAGGGCTTCCCTGGTGGCGCAGTGGTTGAGAGTCCGCCTGCCGATGCAGGGGACGTGGGTTCGTGCCCCAGTCCCGGAAGATCCCACATGCCGCGGAGCGGCTGGGCCCGTGAGCCATGGCCGATGAGCCTGTGCGTCCGGAGCCTGTGCTCCACAACGGGAGAGGCCACAACAGTGAGAGGCCCGCGTACAGCAAAAAAAATAAATAAATATATAAAAAAAAATAAAAAAGATAAAACAAGTTCTGATTCAACTTCCTTGTTGTCCTAAACACTATATTTCTTTGAAAATGTCAAGGTCTCTTATTCAAATGGTGTAATGATAATAACGAAGAAAATCAGAGTGTTTGGGTTTATCCCAGAGGTTGAAAAAGTAGAAGACTCTCTGAGATGCCTTCCAGCTCTGGGATTCTCAGATTCTTCTTCGAAGGTATGAAGGGAACATAAATCATGCCAATTGCCTCTAAATCAAAAATAGACAGATGCTCTCTAAGATCCTTCACACTAGTTCTCAAAGGGACTTCACATGCAGTCTTTTCAGACAGTGAGACCGCAGTACAGACAGGGTAAATTTCTTAGCTGAGGCCAAAAACTTACAAGTCAGTTTTGATGGAGACAGAAATGTCTCTGGACTCCTAGTCCAATGTTCTTTCTAGAAACTGTATTCTCCTCGCTCCTGGCTATAATTCCTAGCCCTAGTCCCTTAAGGAATCTGTATCTTCTCTGAGAAAAGTACATCTCCATTGATGCTTATCCAATCATACTCTTGAGGCAGATGCCTGAAAAATCTAAATATGCCATGAATGTAGAAACCACAACATCGAGAGAACCTGGGAGAGAAAGCAGAGGGGGAGGCAAGTCCAGCAAGCCACGTTTGGGAAGCGAAAGCTATTGCAGGAGACCCTGTCAAAGAAAACACCACCTCAGCACCCAGAAGCCTGTCTCTCTCTCTCCCTCTCTCCCTCTCTCCCTCTCTCCC
>NW_020837961.1:29804741-29896870 GCF_003676395.1 Aethalodelphis obliquidens | reverse complement strand
CTCTCTCTCTCTCTCTCTCTCTCTCTCTCTCTCTCTCTCTCGTTCCCAGGTTAAAGTGGTAAAGCACTGGCATGTCCCCAGGGCAGTGTGAAAATGAAAGAGATGGTCCATATTCATGAGCGATGTTTAAGGACCCATTTCCTCAAGCACCAAGGTTTTCAACATATTTCTGCATTTTCCTGTTATCAGCCTTTCCTTTTTCCAATTCCAAGCATTTTACTTAACTCTCAGACAACAGCTAAAAATCCCAAATGAAGAAAACAGAAGGACAATACTAAGCAAAAGGCCGTGAGCAGGCAGGAGAGGCTGCAGGTGCTAGATCGTGTGCTTGTGGCATGTGGCATCGCTGGATGTCACCGCTTCTTGCCCTCTGCTCTCTTCAGCCTAAGGCATCTGAAGTCGGAATGGCTAGGGTAAAGCTTGCTGCTCTTGGCACACATGCAGCCTGTTCTGCCCATAAATACACACATGCACATCAACTCGAATTTCATGCCTGACAGAAAGCTCTAGAAATTGTTTAGCCCCTAACAAGTGATTTTTTTCCTTTCTTCAAACAAACCACCACCAACAAAAAATACCCAAAGGACTCTTCCCACAGTGGTTGCATGTGGTATTGTGGTACGGTTGTTGAGGTTTTTGGTCTTGGGAGGAAGAGATGAGCTATCAAAATACATGTATGTATTATGTATGTACGTATGAACGTATGCTGAGATATTAGCACAGTTTCTATACTTCAAAGACAGAACCGACTATAGTATTTCCAAAGACATTACTGAGTGGTCACATTTATATATCTCATTAATATTATATATAAAAATACTTTCCATCAATAAGGAGAGAAAAATTCTATTAAATATTGTTGAAGACAGAGATAACTGACATAAGAATTACCTATATTTTTATTTGCCCTTTTTTGAAAGTATATGATATCTTTTATTTGACTATGAAAAAAGCACAAGCATATGCTTCCATATCACAGAATTATAAAATGTACCATATAATCATAAAAGCCTAGATTCTAGTCATCTACATCATACCTCTTTCCAATGTAAAAATTCCTTCTACCTCCCTCCCAGACAGACATCTTATCTAATTTCAGACCCTCTCAAAAACTACAATACTTAGGAGAGCTGTAAATGGGTCAAAATCACATATTTTCCTGAACTACCAATGACTATATTTTAATATAGCTCTCTTTCACTATCAGGCTGGACTTATAATGTATACGTTTTGGCATTTAATTATATATTATTTCATACCATCCCTCAATTCTTTTACATATTTAAATATAATATCCTCTAATAATGGACTATAAAAAAATCCTGAAGGGAAAGTGGATGGCCACCTTAAGGGAGACACAGCCAAGGGAACATTGTTATTAAGGGAAAGGTGATCATATCTGTAGGTCTAATGAGAAGGAATCAACGAACATGGAGAATTTGAAGATACCGAAGAAAAAAAAAAGGGGGGGGGATTTTGATGGGGCAAGAGGAGGAGAAAGGCGAGGTCAAGAGCACAGTTAGGAGAGGCCTAGAGAAAAAAGAGAAGCACGGCCGAGTCTTTTCATAGTGAGTCACCAAATCTTGAACTGGATGGAAAGGCTCCCTTCCTACCTCTCCTTCTCCTTCCCTCCTGATACTCCTCTGGTTGGTTTCTGGAGACAGTCAGAGAGGATAGGTGGATTTAAAGTGGGGAACAAAGCACCAGGGCTAAGAATTTTGAGCTCAGTTCTCCAAGCATGGAAGTCAGAAAACTTAGGTCCCTACTCAGGGACGTAAGCTTTGACTGGGAGACAGGGCCCAGGACTCTAGCTCCAGCTCTAACCAGCAGGAGACTCTTGGTTTGGAACCTCGCTTGGGGGAGTACTTAGGACTAAATGATTATTTCTTAGGTCTCTCCCAGCTCAAAAGTCATCATTTTACATACTCTTTAGCAACTGTTACACTAATTGGGGAGGGGTAATCAGATAATCATTAAAGGAGGATAATGGCCATGGTACAAAAATCTTTGAAAGAATTCTAGTTGTAAACTGGATTCTACTTGTATTCTTTCATGATTAATGCATATTTCACTTAAGGAACCTAAAGCACAGAAATCAACCATCTCAAATATAATTTGTGTTTGGTTTGTTTTTTTCCTGAGCAACTGCCAGTAGAAAAACTCATTGTTTTAGAATGCACTTCAGAAGGCTCTGAATTGGCTGCTATTAAATACATAAAGAGTCTATTACTGTAAATAAATGTGCTTATCAAGTAAAATTCCATCTAAGGGTGAAGACTCTTCAAATATTGGGAAAACCTGAAGAGACGGAAACCGTGTGCCCTCAACTATAACTAATAGCAGTGGGGGGGAATTAATTTTGGGTCAGACTACCTCAGACAACCTCTACTTAGAGCCTAATAAAATCCTATTAAGACTATATCCTCCCTGTTCTCTAATCCTCTGGCCCAGTTTCCTTTTCTCTCTTGCTGTCGTATCACATGGCAATGCTGGGCTGTTGAAAATAAAGCCAGCATCTAATAGCCCCGACTCTCCTGGACCTTGTCCTAAGACTCCCTCAACTTGTTGGCTCATTCATTGTTCACTATCCATCATCTCAGTAAAGTACACCTTGTTTTGTTCCCTCAAGTTGTAGGTCACCAGTTAACACAGAGGGTGTACACAAAGAAAATTCTTGCAACCTGTGCATTCCAAATGGTTTCAGGCTTTGATAAATGCATGCCTCAAAATTGTAACCAGACTGCAGAAAACTGTTATTAATGCCATGAAATAATTCCACCATGTTTTACATCTTAATTTCACTAAAATAAGCTGCCAGCCAACTAGGTCATACCCGAGTGCCATGCAAGTGACTGGTAAACAGAATAAATGGAGAAGAAAAATTAAAATTAATATTCAAAACATACCTAAAATGTGTTATGGGACTTAATTTTTAAGGCTGCTTAAGAAACTAAACCCCTAGTGGCAAGGATTTGGAATGTAAAAATTACAGCTTTTGAAAATTGTAGCAAGTGAATGGTGCCTGAACAGGAAAGTCTCTTACACACATGGAGTAATTTGTCAAAACGTGAAAACTGGACCACTCTTGGGCAAAGTCTCCCCAACAACCCAATCAATCACTATCGTCTTGGTAGTATGCACCGTCCTGTCACATCACTATCTTGATGAAAGCTATTAAGGGACAACTCAGTTACAATATCTGCCGTGAAACCCTAAAATCTAGCTAAGGTAAATTCAGAGATAAACTTATCTGACAAATTCTGTGGGGCAGCATTTTAAAGCAGAGATTTGAGGTAGATGCTTGGAATCTCTCTCTAAGAAGAACTCTCTCATACTAATGAAGCTCTTCTCAAGAAATGTTCCTGGATAAAAAATATGTAAGTTTTTGACCAACATGTCTTGGTGCCTTTGGAAAGTTATGCTGTTTAGTTTAATACTTGTCTTTGCAGCTCTATTAATCAGAATTAGTTCCCTACCAGCAGCCTTTCAAATGTGGCTTTATGTGAAAATTTTCAAATATGCAACCTGCACTGTAATTAAGATGATGTGATGATTCTCTTTTGGAATAGCAACATGAAAAGATCTTTTCAAAAATGTCCTTCATCCATGCATGGTTTAAGACATACTAAGTGCAATGAGTGTAGTAACAATAAAATTCCATATATGTCCACGAATCTCACAAATTGTGGGCATATTTTTCTGGAGAGAGGTGGCTATAGTTTTCAGCCAATTCTAAAAAGGGTAAAGGAATTTCTTCCCTTCAAAAATGTTTAAAAGCCTCTTTAAAGATGCATTCATTGGAAAACCATGAAGAGTCCCAAAACAGAGACTAACAGCCAGTTCAAATTCTAAAGGTGTTACTGAAGAGACAGCCATGGAGCTTTTGTGACTTCGGTGATACAGAAAGTTCCACTTCAGCAGCTTGGGGGTTGTTCTAGCCTGTGAGTAACCATGATCTTGAGTAACAATCAGGGCAGGCTTCAGTGCCTTACAAATTTCATGGCTGGTTAGATACTTCCACTCCAACTCAAAACACTGCAAGGTGTGGCATCAGAGGTACAAAGTGATTAGCATTTATTATAATGTCAGCAACAGGCTCAAAGAATATGGTCCTACGCCAATTAGGACAAAGCACCTTTCTTCACCAGTCTATGAAATGGGCCACAAGGAGTTTGGGGGCCTTTTGTGCACTACAGACATGACAGAAGTGGAGTAAATCACTGGTACTTGAAATAGCCAATACAGGTATCTTGAAATTATAGGTGGAATAATATTAGCACTTATGTGGTAACCTAAGGCCGCAAAGTTCTAATTTCACATTTTTTTACTTTTCATGAACACAAAAATAATGAAAGACTTCCTCACATGTAAATATAATAATCTAACAAATGGTATCACTGCTGTACCAGAATTTAAAAGACTATATTTTCTCATCGAAGAGTAGGCAAAAGATTCTAGAAGTTCATAGTAAAAACGTACTGGTTTAAAGTAGTTAACCACTCACATATATATTATTGCTATGATCAGTTTATCATCAAGATGTCCTATTGATAAAAATAAAAAGCCAAATCTAGAATCACTGAAAACTTTCAGGGGGAAGAAGATTTTATCTTGAAATCTCTCCCTCCTCAGTAACAGCTACATGGGCCTCAGTTATATACTATCAGTGTCCAGATTTACACATTTCAAGAGGTGACTTAGGAGAAGTAAAAATGGGTCCATCTCATACACCTCAGGTGAGAACATAAACTGGTGTTCTATCTGCAAAGGGCAATTTGGCAACGGTCTTCAAAGACTGAATTTGATCAGCAAAACCACTTGTGTGCATTTATCCTATAAATATACTTTTATCTTACAAAATGACATACTGAATAGTAGCAAAGAGTTGACACTTACTGGGCACTTCTCTGTGCCAGATACTATTCTGAAGACATTACACCATTAACTCATGAAATTTTCTCAGCAATCCTGTGAACTACATTTCCCTCTTCTACAGATTAGGAAACTGAGGCACAGAGAGGCAAAGGAGCTGGTCTAATCAAGGTCACACAGATATTCTGGGGTCTAACCCAGGCACATTCTCTTATACACTAGCACCTCTCTAACTGCAGAGATGTCCTTTGTAGCATTGTTTAGACGGTAAACAAGTGGAAAGACCCCAAATATCCATTAGCAACGGTCTGGTTAAATAAATACGGCACTTCTGTATAATGAACTAACTATGTCACAATTTTTAAAAGGATGCAGCAGATCAGCCAAGATGGCAGAGGAGAAAGGCCCTGAGCTCGCCTCCTTCCACAATCACATTAAAATCACAACTGTTTGCAGAAAAAGACCGAAACCTATCAGGAAATTAAAGACATAAGGAAGGAACCACAAGGAGATGGGTAGGAGGGGCAGAGTTGCAATCTAATCAATACCCACAAACTGGAGAATAATTTTATTACAGAAATTCTCCCACAGGAGTGAGAGTTACAAGCCCCACATTGAGCTCTCCTGCCCAGGGGTCCTGCACCAGGAATATGAGCCCCACAGCGTTCAGCTTTGAAGGCCAGCAGGGCTTCATTTCGGGAGTCCCAAAGGACAGGGAAAGAGACATTTCACTCATAAAGGGAGTACACAAAATCTCACAAGCAATGGGACCCAGGGTAAAAGCAGTAATTTGATAAGAGGCTGAGCCAGACCTACCTACTGGTCTTGAACAGTCTCCCAAGAGTGGCAAGGGGCAACTGCAGCTCACCCTGGGGACACAGACACTGGTGGCAGCCATTCTTGGGAGCCCCTTCTACCACGTGGACACTGGTTTTGGTGGGCACCATTGTAATGTCCTCTCTATAGCACATTAGCACCAAGACCTGGCCCCAGTCAACAGCCTACAGGCACGAGCGCTGGGAAGCCTCAGGCCAAGCAACTAAGTGCGTGGAGACACAGCCCTACCCACTGGCAGACAGGCTGCCTAAAGATTCCCTGAGCCCACAGCCACCTCTAGACACTCCTCTAGAAACAGCCCTCTAGAAACAACACTAGAGGGCCAAGACCCAATTCCACCCACCAGGTGGCAGACACCAGACACAAGAAAACCACAATCCTGCAGCCTGCAGACCCAGCCAGCCCACAGCAGGCCACACCCACCCAGGACCATCTGGGCCCCGGCCCTGCCCACCTGCAGAACAACACAAGCTTCCCGACACCACAGACCCTACACCCAACTTTGTCAGGAACCACACCCTCACCACCAGCAACCTGACACCAGCTCTGGGATTCCTGGGCCCTGTAACCAAACTCCAGGACCTGGCTCTGCCTGCCAGTAGTCCGGCACTAACCCCAGGACCTGGCTTCACCCACCAGTGGGTAGGAAACAGCCCTGAAGTCGTCTGGACCCTGACTCTGCTCACCAGTGAGCCAGCACTAGCCCTGGGGCCCCCTGGGGTTCTGTAGTCAGCCACCTCTTAACCAGAGCTCACCAAGTAGAAAAGGCAAGGCCTGGCAACCAACTAGGACAGGGGCCAAGCAAGCCCACCAGACCACCCACAAAGTCAACCTGCCACAAGAGAAGGACCCATGCAGCCCTCATGGGGGGAACCCTTAGAGCATATAGCTTGGGTGATGAGAGGGGCATGCACTGCTGGGATGCACAGGGCGTCTCCTACAGAGGGCTACTTCTCCAAGGTCGAGAAATGTAACTAACCTACCACATACATAAAAATACAAAAAGTAACTTAGACAAAATGAGGAGACAGAGAAATATGTTCCAGATGAAGAAACAAGATAAAACCCCAGAAGAAGAACTAAGTGAAGCCAAAATAGGCAATCTTCCCAAGAAAGAGTTCAGAGTAATGATCATAAAGATGGTCAAACAACTCAGGAGAAGAATGGATGCACAGAGTGAGAAGGCAGAAGTTTTTAATAAAGAGTTAGAAAATATAAAGAATAACCAAACAGAGACAAAAAATACAATAACTGAAATGAAAAATACACTAGAAGGATTCAACAACAGTAGACCAAATGATGCAGAGGAACAAGTCAGTGAGCTGGAAGACAAAGCAGTTGGGAATCACTGCTGCTGAACAGAAAAATGAATAAAGAATGAAAAGAAGTGAGGACAATTTAAGAGAACTCTGGGACAACATCAAGTGTAATAATATTCAATTATAGGGGCCCCAGAAGGAGAAAACAGAGAGAAAAGGGTTGAGAACACATTTGAAGACATAATAGCTGAAAATTCCTGTAACAATGGAAAGGAAGTAATCACCCAAGTCCAGGAAGCACAGAGTCCCATACGGGATTAACCCAAAGAGGAACACATCAAGACACATAGTAATTAAAACAAGAAAATGATAAGGGAGAATAGTAAAAGCAGCAAAGCAAAAAGCAACAAATAACATACAAAGGTTATAGCTGATTTTTCAACAGAAACTCTGCAGGCCAGAAGGGATGGCACGATCTATTTATAGGGATGAAAGCGGTAAATCTACAACCAAGAATACTCTACCCAGCAAGGCTCTCATTCAGATCTGAGGGAGAAATCAAAAGCTTTACAGACAAGCAAAAGTTAAAAGAGTTCAGCACCACCAAACTAGCTTTACAACAAATGTTAAAGAAACTTCTCTAGGTGAAAAAGAAAAGGCTACAACTAGAAACAAGAAAATTACAAATGAAAAAGCTCATCAGTAAAGGCAAACATAGCTAGTAGGAAGATTAAGGGACAAAAGTAGTAAAATAATCTATATCCACAATAAGCAGTTAAGAGATACTCAAAACAATTAGATGTAAAACATGATATCAGAAATAGTAATCATGATGGGAGGAGAATACAAATGCAGGCTTTTTAAAATGCATTTGAAATTAAGATTTCAATTTAATTAAAATTTAAAACAGTCACATATATAGAGAGATTTCTATATAAAAACCACATGGTAACAACAAACCAAAAATCTCTAATAGATATACACACAGAATACAAAAAGGAATCCAACATGACACTAAAGACAGTCATCAAATCACAAGAGAAGAGAACAAAAGAAGAAGAAAGGGGGGGGGTGGAGGAAGATGTACAAAACAATTAACAAAATGGCAACAAGAACAAACATATTGAAAATTACCATAAATGTAAATGAACTAAATGCTCCAATCAAAAGAGAGTGGCTGAATGGATAATAAAACAAGACCCCTATATATGCTGCCTACAGGAGACTCACTTCAGATCTAAAGACACACACAGACTGAAAGTGAGAGGATAGAAAAAAGATATTCCATACAAATGAAAATCAAAAGAAAGCCAAGTAGCAATACTTACATCAGACAAAATAGACTTTAACATAAAGACTGTAATAAGAGACAAAGAAAGACACTACATAATGCTCAAGGGATCAATCCAAGAAGAAGATATAAAAATGTAAATATACACACAACCAACCTCAATAATATAAGGCAAATATTAACAGACATAAAAGGAGAAATTGTCAGTAACACAATAATAGTAGGGGACTTTAACACGCCACTTACATCAATGGAAAGATCATCCAGACAGGAAATCAGTAAAGAAACACTGGCCTTAAATGACACATTAATTGACATATATATATATATATATATATATATATATATATATAAACTATTCTCTCTGAAAGCAGCAGAATACACATTCTTTTCAAGTGCACACGAAAAACTCTCCAGGATACATCACATGCTAGGCACAAAACAAGTCTCAATAAATTTAAAACTGAAATCATATCAAGCATCTTTTCTGACCAGAACACTAAGAGACTAGAAATTAACTACAAGAAAAATACTGCAGAAAACATAAACACATGAAGGCTAAACAATATGCTACAAAACAATGAATAAATCACTGAAGAAATCAAAGAGGAAATCAAAAAATACCTAGAGGCAAATTAAAATGAAAACACAACAATCTAAAACCTTTGGGACATAGCAAAAGCAGTTCTAAGAGGCAAGTTTACAGTGATACAAGCTTACCTCAGGAAACAAGAAAAATCTCAAACAACCTAACCTTACACCTAACAGGACTTGATAAAAAAGAACAAACAAATTCCAAAGTTAGTAGAATGAAAGAAATCATAAAGATCAGAGCAAAAATAAATGAAATAGAAACAAAGAAAACATAGCAAAGATCGATAAAACTAAAAGTTGGTTCTTTGAGAAGATAAACAAAATTGATAAACCTTTAGCCAGAATCATCAAGAAAAAAAGGGAGAGAACTCAAATCAATAAAATTAGAAATGAAAAAGGAGAAATTACAACTGACACCACAGAAATACAAAGGTTCATAAGAGACTACTACAAGCAACTATAGGCCAATGAAATGGATAACCTAGAACAAACGGCCAAATTCTTAGAAATGTACAATCTCCTAAGACTGAAACAGGAAGGAAGAAAAATATGAACAGACTAATTTACAGTAATGAAACTGAATCAGTCATTTAAAAACTCCCAACAAACAAAAGTCCAGGACCAGATGGCTTTACAGGTGAATTCCACCAAACATTTAGAGAAGAGTTAACACCTATCCTTCTGAAACTCATCCAAAAAATTGCAGAGGAACACTTCTGAACTCATTCTATGTGGTATCACCCTGATACCAAAAACAGGCAAAGAATCACATACACAAAAAGGATTACAGGTTAATATCACTGATGAACACAGATGCAAAAATCCTCAGCAAAATATTACCACACCAAATACAACAATACAGTAAGAGGATCATACACCATGACTAAGTGGGATTTATCCTAGGGATGCAAGGATTTTTCAATATCTGCAAATCAATTAACATGATACATTAACAAATTAAAGAATAAAAACCATACAATCATCTAAACAGATTCAAAAAAAGCTTTTGACAAAATTTAAAATCCATTTATGATAAAAACTCTCCAGAAAGTGGGCTTAGAGGGAACATTCCTCAACATAATAAAAGCCATATATGACAAACCCATAGGTAACATCTTACTCAATGATGAAAGATGAAAGCATTTCCTCTAAGATCAGGAGTAAGACAAGGATGCCCAAACTCACCACTTTTACGCAACACAGTTTTGGAAGTCCTAGCCATAGCAATCAGGGAAGAAAAAGAAATAAAAGGAATCCAAATTGGAAAGGAAACATGTTATATGCAAACTGTCCCTGTTTGCATATGACATGATACTGTAACCAGAAAATCCTAAAGATGCCACCAGAAAACTATTAGAGCTCATCAATTTGGTAAAATTTCAGAATACAAAATTAATATACAGAATTCTGTTGCATTTCTATATAATAACAATGAAATACCAGAAAGAGAAAAATTAAGGAAACAATCCCATTTACCATTGCATCAAAAAGAGTAAAATACCTAGTAATAAACCTACCTAAGGAGGTATAAGACCTGTATTCAGAAAACTATAAGACACTGATGAAAGAAGCTGAAGACAACACTAACAGATGGAAAGATATATCATGTTCTTGGATGGAAGAATTAATAGTGTTAAAATGACCATAGTCAGATTGGTTCAAGATGGCAGAGTAGGGCTTCCCTGGTGGCGCAGTGGTTGAGAGTCTGCAGGCCACTGCAGGGGACACGGGTTCGTGCCCTGGTCCGGGAAGATCTCACATGCCGCGGAGCGGCTGGGCCTGTGAGCCATGACCGCTGAGCCTGCGCGTCCGGAGCCTGTGCTCCGCAACGGGAGAGGCCACAGCAGTGAGAGGCCTGCGTACCGCAAAAAAAAAAAAAAAGATGGCGGAGTACAAGGATGTGTGTTCACTCCTTCTTGCGAGAGCACCAGAATCACAACTAACTGCTGAACCATCATCTATAGGAAGACACTGAAACTCACCAAAAAGATACCCCACATCCAAAAGCAAAGGAGAAGCCACAGTGAGACGGTAGGAGGGGCTCAATCACAATAAAATCAAATCCCATAACTGCTGGGTGAGTGACTCACAAACCGGAGAACACTTATACCACAGAAGTCCAACCACTGGAGTGAACGTTCTGAGCCCCACGTCAGGCTTCCTAACCTGGGGGCCCAGCAATGGGAGGAGGAATTCCTAGAGAATCAGACTTTGAAGGCTAGCGAGATTTGATGGGAGGACTTCGACAGGACTGGGGGAAACAGAGGCTCCACTCTTAGAGGGCAGTACAAAGTAGTGTGTGCATCGGGACCCAGGGAAAGGAGCAGTGACCTGCTAGTGTTGGAGGGTCTCCTGTGGAGGCGGGGGCTGGCTGTGTCTCACCGAGAGGAAAAGGACACTGGCAGCATAATTCTGCAAAGTACTCCCTGGCGTAAGCCCTCCGAGGGTCCACCATTAGTGCCATCAAAGAGCCTGGGTAGGCTCCAGTGTTGGATCGCCTCAGGCCAAACAACCAACAGGGAGGGAACCCAGCCCCACCCACCAGCAGGCAAGCGGATTAAAATTTTACTGAGCTCTGCCCACCAGAGCAACAGCCAGCTCTACCCACCACTAGTCCCTCCCATCAGGAAACTTACACAAGCCTCTTAGATAGCCTCATCCACCAGAGGGCAGAGAGCAGAAGCAAGAAGAACTAGAATCCTGCAGCCTGTGGAACAAAAACCACATTCACAGAAAGACAGACAAGATGAAAAGGCAGAGGACTATGTACCAGATGAAGGAACAGGATAAAACCCCAGAAAAACAACTAAATAAAGTGGAGATAGGCAACCTTCCAGAAAAAGAATTCAAAATAATGATAGTGAGGATGATCCAGGACCTCGGAAGAAGAATGGAGGCAAAGATCGAGAAGATGCAAGAAATGTTTAACAAAGACCTAGAAGAATTAAAGAACAAACAAACAGAGATGGACAATACAATAACTGAAATGAAAACTACACTAGAAGGAACCAATACGAGAATAACCGAGGCAGAAGAACGGATAAGTGACTTGCAGGACAGAAGGGTGGATTCACTGCTGTGGAAGAGAATAAAGAAAAAAGAATGAAAAGAAATGAAGACAGCCTAAGAGATCTCTGGGACAACATTAAACGTAACAACATTCACACGAAAGGGGTCCCAGAAGGAGAAGAGAGAGAGAAAGGACCCAAGAAAATATTTGAAGAGATTATAGTGGAAAACTTCCTTAACATGGGAAAGGAAATAGCCACCCAAGTCCAGGAAGTGTGGAGAGTCCCATACAGGATAAACCCAAGGAGAAACACACTGAGACACATAGTAATCAACTTGGCAAAAATTAAGGACAAAGAAATATTATTGAAAGCAGCAAGGGGAAAATGACAGACAACGTACAAGGGAACTCCCGTAAGGTTAACAGCTGATTTCTCAGCAGAAACTCTATAAGCCAGAAGGGAGTGGCATTACATATTTAAAGTGATGAAAGGGAAGAACCTACAACCAAGATTACTCTACCCAGCAAGGATCTCATTCAGATTCGATGGAGAAATCAAAAGCTTTACAAACAAGCAAAAGCTAAAAGAATTCAGCAACACCAAACCAGCTCTACAACAAATGCTAGAGGAACTTCTCTAAGTGGGAAACACAAGAGAAGAAAAGGACCTACAAAAACAAACCCAAAACACTTAAGAAAATGGTCATAGGAACATACATATCTATAATTACCTTAAACGTGAATGGATCAAATGCCCCAACCAAAAGACACAGGCTCGCTGAATGGATGCAAAAACAAGACCCATGTATATGCTGTCTACAAGAGACCCACTTCAGACCTAGGGACACATACAGACTGAAAGTGAGGGGATGGAAAAAGATATTCCATGCAAACAGAAATCAAAAGAAAGCTGGAGTAGCAATACTCATATGAGGTAAACTAGACTTTAAAATAAACAATGTTACAAGAGACAAGGAAGGACACTACATAATGATCAAGGAATCAATCCAAGAAGAATATATAACAATTATAACTATATATGCACCCAACATAGGAGCACCTCAGTACGTAAGGCAACTGCTAACAGCTCTAAAAGAGGAAATTGACGGTAACACAATAATAGTGGGGGACTTTAACACCTCACTTATATCAATGGACAGATCATACAAAATGAAAAGAAAAAAGGAATCAGAAGCTTTAACTGACACAATAGACCAGATACATTAATTGATATCTATAGGACATTCCATCCAAAAAGAGCAGATTACACTTTCTTCTCAAGTGCGCACGGAACATTCTCCAGCATAGATCACATCGTGGGTCACAAATCAAGCCTCAGTAAATTTAAGAAAATTGAAATCATATCAAGCATCTTTTCGGACCACAACGCTATGAGATTAGAAATCAATTACAGGGAAAATAAGGTAAAAAACACAAACATATGGAGGCTAAACAATACGTTACTAAATAACCAAGAGATCAGTGAAGAAATCAAAGAGGAAATCAAATAATACCTAGAAACAAATGACAATGAAAACACGACAATCCAAAACCTACGGGATGCAGCAAAAGCATTCTAAGAGGGAAGTTTATAGCAATACAAGCCTACCTCAAAAAACAAGAAAAACCTCAAATAAACAATCTAACCTTACACCTAAAGGAACTTGAGAAAGAAGAAAAAACAAAACCCAAAGTTAGCAGAAGGAAAGAAATCATAAAGATCAGAGCAGAAATAAATTAAATAGAAACAAAGAAAACAATAGCAAAGATCAATAAAACTAAAAGCTGGTTCTTTGAGAAGATAAACAAAATTGATAAACCATTAGCCAGACTCATCAAGAAAAAGAGGGAGAGGACTCAAATCAATAAAATTAGAAATGAAAAAGGAGAAGTTACAACAGACAAAGCATCCTAAGAGACTACTACAAGCAACTCTATGCCAATAAAATAAACAACCTGGAAGAAATGGACAAATTCTTAGAAAGACATAACCTCCCAAGACGGAACAAGGAAGAAACAGAAAATATGAACAGAACAATCACAAGTAACGACATTGAAACTGTGATTAAAAATCTTCCAACAAACAAAAGTCCAGGACCAGATGGCTTCACAGGTGAATTCTATCAAACATTTAGAGAAGAGCTAACACCCATCCTTCTCAAACTCTTCCAAAAATTGCAGAGGAAGGAACACTCCCACAAACTCATTCTATGAGGCCACCATCACCCAGGTACCAAAACCAGACAAAGATACTACAAAAAAATAAAATTACAGACTAATATCACTGATGAATATAGATGCAAAAATCCTCCACAAAATACTAGCAAACAGAATCCAACAAGATATAAAAGGATCATACACCATGATCAAGTGGGATTTATCCCAGGGATCCCAGGATTCCTCAATATATGCAAATCAATCAATGTGATACACCATATTAACAAATTGAAGAAGAAGAAGCATATGATCCATATGATCATCTTAATAGATGCTTCTGACAAAATTCAACACCCATTTATGATAAAAACTCTCTGGAAAGTGGGCATAGAGGGAACCTACCTCAACATAATGAAGGCCACATATGACAAACCCACAGCAAATGTCATTCTGAATGGTGAAAAACTGAAAGCCTTTCCTCTCAGATCAGGAACAAGACAAGGATGTCCACTCTCACCACTGTTATTCAACATAGTTTTGGAAGTCCTAGCCACGGCAATCAGAGAAGAAAAAGGAATAAAAGGAATACAAATTGGAAAAGAAGAAGTAAAACTGTCACTGTTTGCAGATGACATGACACTATACATAGAGAATCCTAAGGATGCCACCAGAAACTACTAGAGCTAATCAATGAATTTGGTAAAGTTACAGAATACAGAATTAATTCACAGAAATCTCTTGCATTCCTATACACTAATGATGAAAAATCTGAAAGAGAAATTAAGGAAACACTCCCATTTACCATTGCAACAAAAAGAATAAAATACCTAGGAATAAACCTACTTAGGGAGACAAAAGACCTGTATGCAGAAAACAATAAGACACTGAGGAAAGAAATTAAAGATGATACAAACAGATGGAGAGATATACCATATTCTTGGATTGGAAGAATCAATATTGTGAAAATGACTCTACTACCCAAAGCAATCTACAGATTCAATGCAATCCCTACCAAATTACCAATGGCATTTCTTTACAGAACTAGAACAAAATATCTTAAAATTTGTATGGAGAACAAAAGACCCCAAATAGCCAAAGCAGTGTTGAGGGAAAAAAATGAAGCTGGAGGAAACAGACTCCTTGACTTCAGACTATACTACAAAGCTACAGTAATCAACACAATATGGTACTGGCACAAAAACAGAGATATAGATCAATGGAACAGGATAGAAAGCCCAGAGATAAACCCACGCACCTATGGTCAACTTATCTATGACAAAGGAGGCAAGGATATACAATGGAGAAAAGACAGCCTCTTCAATAAGTGCTGCTGGGAAACTGGACACCTACATGTAAAAGAATGAAATTAGGGCTTCCCTGGTGGCACAGTGGTTGGGAGTCCGCCTGCCGATGCAGGGGATGTGGGTTCGTGCCCCGGTTTGGGAGGGTCCCGCGTGCCGCGGAGCGGCTGGGCCCGTGGGCCATGGCCGCTGAGCCTGCGCGTCCGGAGCCTGTGCTCCGCGGCGGGAGAGGCCACAGCAGTGAGAGGCCCGCATACCGCAAAAAAACAAAAAAAACAAAAACAAAAACAAACAAACAAAAAAGAATGAAATTAGAATACTCCCTAACACCGTACACAAAAATAAACTCAAAATGAATTCGAAACCTAAATGTAAGACCAGACACTATAAAACTCTTAGAGTAAAACATAGGAAGAACACTCTTTGACATAAATCACAGCAAGATCTTTTTTGACCCACCTCCTAGAGTAAAAGAAATAAAAACAAAAATAAACAAATGGGACCTACTGAAACTTAAAAGCTTTTGCAAAGCAAAGGAAACTACAAACAAGACAGAAAGATATCCCTCAGAATGGGAGAAAATATTTGCAAATGAATCAACGGACAAAGGATTAGTCTCCAAAATATATAAACAGCTTATGCAGCTCAATATTAAAAGAACAAACAACCCAATTAAAAAATGGGCAGAAGACCGAAATAGATATTTCTCCAAAGAAGACATACAGATGGCCAAGAAGAACATGAAAAGCTGCTCAACATCACTAATTATTAGAGAAATGCAAATCAAAACTACAATGAGGTATCACCTCACACCAGTTCGAATGGGCATCATCAGAAAATCTGCAAACAACAAATGCTGGAGAGGGTGCAGAGAAAAGCGAACCCTCTTGCACTGTTGGTGGGAATGTAAATTGATACAGTCACTGTGGAGAACAGTATGGAGGTTCCTTAAAAAAACTAAAAATAAAATTACCATATGACCCAGCAATCCCACTACTGGGCATATACCCAGAAAAAAACATAATTCAAAAAGACATATGCACCCCAATGTTCACTGCAGCACTAGTTACAAAAGCCAGGTCATGGAAGCAACCTAAATGCCCATCAACAGACGAATGGATAAAGAAGATGTGGTACCTATATGCAGTGGAATATTACTCAGCCATAAAAAGGAAAGAAATTTGGTCATTTGCAGAGACGTGGATGAATCTAGAGACTGTCATACAGAGTGAAGTAAGTCAGAAAGAGAAAAACAAATATTGTATATTAACGCATATATGTGGAACCTAGAAAAATGGTACAGATGAACTGGTTTGCAGGGCAGAAATTGAGACACAGATGTAGAGAGCAAATGTATGGACACCAAGGGGGGAATGTGGTGGGGGGCTGGGAGGTGGTGGTGGTGTGATGAGTTGGGATATTGGGATAGACATATATACACTAATATGTATACAATGGATAACTAATAAGAACCTGTGGTATAAAAAAATTAATTTTAAAAAATTCAAAAAAATTGACCATAGTACTTAAGGCAATCTACAGATTCAATGCAATCCCTATTAAAATACCGGCAGCATTTTTCACAGAACTAGAACAAATAATTTTACAATTTTTGTGTAAATACAAAAGATCCCAAATAGCCAAAACAATCTTGAGAAAGAAGAATGGAGCTGGAGGAATCACACTCCCTGATCCCTGAATTCAAAACTATACTACAAAACTACAATAATCAAAACAGTATGTGTACTGGCACAAAAACAGACACATAGATCAATGAAACAGGATAGAAAGCCCAGAAATAAACCCACGCACTTATGGTCAATTAATCTATGACACAGTAGGCAAGAATACAGTCTCTTCAATAAGTGGTGCCGGGAACACTGGACAGCTACATGTAAAAGGATGAAATTAGAACATTCTCTAATACCATATACAAAAATAAACTCAAAGTGGATTATAGACCTAAATGTAAGACTGTAAACCATAAAACTCCTAGAGGAAAACAGAGGCAGAACACTCTTTGACATAAACCATAGCAATATTTTTGGGGATCTGTCTCCTAAAGCAAAGGAAATAAAAGCAAAAATAAACAAATGGGACCTAATTAAGCTTAAAAGCTTTTGCACAGCAAAGAAAACCAGCAACAAAACGAAAAGACAACCTACTGAATGAGAGAAAACATGTGGAAATGTTATGACTGATAAGGGGTTAACATCCAAAATATATAAACAGTTCATATAACTCAACAACTAAAAAACTGCCAAAGTAGGGAAGGAACCTAAGTGTCCATCAACATGTGAATGGATAAAGAAGATGTGGTATGTATATACAATGCAATACTACTCAGCCATTAAAAAGAATGAAATTTTGCCATTTGCAGCAACATGGATGGACTTGGAAAGTATTATGCTGAATGAAATAAGTCAGATAGAGAAAGTCTAATACTGTATTATATCACTTACGTGTGGAATCTAAAAAAAATACAGCAAACTAATGAATGTAACAAAAAGGAAGCAGACTCACAGATATAGAGAACAAACTGGCCTAATTTCATTGCCAGTAGGGAGAGGGAATCAGGGCAGGGGGTAGGAGGGCGCAATATGGGGTAGAGGATTAAGAGGTATAAACTATTAAGTATAAAATAAGCTACAAAGATATACTGTACAACATGGGGAATATAGCCAATATTTTATAGTAACTATAAATGGAATATAACCTTTTAAAATTGTGGATCACTATATTGTACACCTGTAACTTATAGAATGTTGAACATCAAGTATAGTTCAATTTTAAAATTGTTTTAATTTTTTTTAAAAAGGTTGCAGCTCTGAATGTACTGATACGGAAAGGCTACCAGGATATGTACAGAACAGCAAGTATATTATGCCATCATCTGTATAAGAAAAAAAAAAGGCATGTGTTACTGTATATGCTGGTAAATGCATATCCCTTCTCTGTGAAGATACCCAAGGACTCTGAGGTGGCTGCCTCAGCACGGGGACACTGGATGGCTGGGACAGGGAGGGAGGGAGACTTGCTTTTCACTGTGTGCCCTTCTTCACTTTTTGAATTTGGTACCATGATTATGTACTACTTAGTGAAAACATTTTCTAATTAACAAAATAAAAGCAAAAGAACATCCGAACAAAAGGAAAGTACCTAAGTCCAGCTTAAGTGTAGCAATTACAGTGAACTTGAAGTCTCCAACTCTCTGGGAAAGAAGGAAGCCTGCACAATGATTATATAGCCTGGTGGATATGAGTAGGGATAAAAGAGTACATTAATGTACTATGCTATTTGAATCAATTACAATGACCACAAAATATCTGAAAAGTATTAAACAGAAAACACACAAAGGAAACCCAACTCGATTTGTAGCATGTAAATTGTTAACTTCCAGCGGAATAAACATGGATGAAAATGACATGTTACGGAAGCGTAAAGAACTCAGCGTAAGAATTCTTAGTTTTAAGGACCACTATTTTTTTAAATGCTTATTTTAATTATTATTGTGCAATAATACTCCAAAAGTAGTCAGAGGAACCCTAGGGTTCCACGAGCCCCTTTCCAGGGGTCTGCAAGTTTCTCAATAATTTTTCAGAACCTCTTTTTAAGAAAAACAAAATCAGTCAAAGTAAATATAGCTCACTATGAAGATTTCTCATACCCAAGAAACCTTCAGCACTGCAACTTGCTGTAGTTACACTTGAGCAGTGTCACCACTATTCACTACAAACTTTTAAAATTATTTGGCTTTTTTATAGGATTTCTTTCTACTTATACAAAGCCTTTCAAACTATCATTTGCCCTAAAAATCAAAGATCATTATGCACCTGTAAATAAGTTGCTTAAACTTTCTCTTTCTCTTTAAAAATGTTGTACTCATTAACGGCAGATCTCACTGTTCTGAAGCCTCATTTTGCCACAAGCATCATTTTGTGGAATACTGAAATAGAACCTGGTAAGAGACCGGTTACCCCTGAATGAAGCACTGCTTCACCTCTCTCTCCCTCTCATGCACGGAGTTTCGCACATGTCCATGTGTGGGCAATGTGCGCGTGCACGCACACACACATCTAGCTCTGCACACAGATGTAAATGCTAATCATTAGTTGCTACCTTTTGAGAGACTCCACAATAGAAATAGAAAAGCCATGTGTCATTTGCAATTAACAGAGGGTAACGAAGGCTCTAATTTCTGCTTGGAGGTCCAGCATTTCGGCTTACTGGGATGCCTTTCCAAGAAATACAAGTAAAAACCGCAACACCTTATATTAAGCAGTTCCTCTGTTGCAACAAGGGTGGCTTATTGACTGGATGGCTGCCAGTCTCGTGAGCAGACTTGCAGAGAGGCTGTCTTCATGGAGAGGGAGGCATTAATTTATCTATAGGCCTCCAGAAGTAACTGAGTAGATCGCAACTCTGCCACACTCTGCTTCAATTTACATACACTTGCCTCTAGAGTGACTGGCACAGACTTGAACGGTTTCAGGCTATCTATACTTCTTTAATTAAAACTCTTCTCCACTAAATTAACATGGGGGTATCCACGTATTTTGTATGGAGAGGAAAGAAAGAGAAAGCAAAAGCAAGAAAAGAAAATTGAAGGCAGTGTTTTAAAATGCGTTTTCCTTCAGGTAAATTCTGCATTTGGCACTATTTCTCCCTAGAGTTGGTGCTTCCAGTAGAAAACCTGGAGCAAGGAGAGTAGACAAGGGTTCCTACTTTCCCCTGAAAAGCATCCTGCACTTTAGAGCTAATTAACCACTTAAAATCAAAGGAGTTGTGAAGAGGGTATGAAAGCAAAAGAGGAAATTTGGTCAGTTCCTTTTTTTGGCAAGAATAATGTTATATATTATTAATATATATGCAGAATAATTCACTCCCATTCTATGCCCTGCAGGATTACCAAAACTTGATAATCTGACTCTATACTATTGGAATAGAACCTATCTGGAGATTAGGTTCTAATGTCAGTATATAAAGCAAGACATAAAAATACTCAGAATTACTCCTGAACACCCCTTAGCAAGGTGCTTGCTGGAAATCAACATACTCTTTCTCATTAAATTGGAGAAATAGTTGAATATCCAACAAAGCAGCAGGCATTTGGGGTCGAGTTGTACACACAATAATGTGTACCTTCGATTGTAAGAATGACTTTTGGCACAGTGTGATAACTCACACCATGAGAGGCAGGTAGAAACTGGGACCAAGCAAGGAACCAGCAGGTATACACAGCTACAGTTCCCCAAGAATAAACTCAGAAGTATCCAAACCTTTTAAATTACTGTCCTCTCTTTCTATTTCTGATTTTTTTTTGGGGGGGGGAGGGTCAAGGATATATACAGTAGATGAAGTTACCACACAACACTGGCGCCTTCTTCAGAATAACTACCCTGGAGGAGCTTCACAAACATTAATGACACAGCAAATCTGCACTAACTTCCAGGTAAATTATAGTTCCTGTTTTCATAGAAAAGGAATCTAATATAGGTAAACCATCCAGGAGACAACTCAAGTAAATTAAAGACAGATTTTTTTTTCCATTAAGAAACACAGGTTTCTAAAATATTTTAGATTTACACCCATAAATATAGCATACAAACATTGCCAACTGGCCATTCGGTAATCAACATCATACTCTGGAGAAAGATTTCTCAAAAGCGAGGCAAAGGATGATGATCCAATGGAAACCAGACAGATAAGAGGATTTCGGTTTCAGGTGGACCTGGTCATGTAAATATTAGTATTCCTCTAATGAACTGATAGGGAAATTAGTAGCACTAACTTCTGGCTCTGCCATACGAATTGCTCATGTCTAGGTTCTTTCTGTGAGAATTTTGAGGTTTAAATCTGACCATATTTAGTTCTGAGGGCTTATAAAAATTAAAGCACATTTAGAATATATGTATTTACCTTAGCACCAGAGAATCTTCCCCATGTTTATGTAGTGATTATTGAGAGAATAAAATCAGTCTCTCTAAAAAGTTTCCACAACATTTTTCTATCAAGTGTTCTGAGAACTTAAGCCCTGACGCCAGAAAAATGGTAAAGGACCGCTCTAATGCTAGAATTAAATACACTGTATATGATTATATCACAATAACATCTTCTTCGGTCTAACACAATCAGGATTCTATATTTGTTGCCGGCACAAAACTATAATTACTCGTTGATTTGATCAAAATTACTAGCTGACTTGAGCAATTCAGTCTGCCTGCCAGCCAGCCTTCAGGGTAATTAGTCAAATCAACGGTGTATCAAAATGACTAATGTGCTTGTGAGTCATGGTTAGACTATCTACGACATCATGGCAATGCTTAGATTCAGTTCCAAAAGCTCAGTTCATCTTGTTTAACTCCAGACTATTTTCCTCATAATTTAATTTACTCTGTACAAAGTTCAGAGATTTTCCTCTCCTTCAAGGGAAAAAGGAAAGTGACAGTAAGAACCAAAGTCCAAAATTCAATGAAATCAGATACTCTTGTTTCAAAGAAATAAGAGGAGAAGGAGGAGGGGTGTTTCCTTCTTGTGTGACAGGAGTAAGGTCAAGGGGAAAGAAAGAAAAATGGATTCTCACCAATCAAACCACCTGTCAGTGCTTCAGATTCCCTTAAAGGCCACAGTTCCGTTGATTTGATGCCAAACACCTCTAAAATGTTCTTCCACTTAAGAAAAGTGTGTTTTTTGAAAGAACAAGGAAAACAATACATTTAAAGGCTGGAGAAAATTTTCTTCCATTTACGTGGGTCAGTGAAACATCCATCATACAGAAACAAACACCTCACAGAATAAAAGATCAGAGGAGCTACGCTGGTAGAAGATCAAAGAACCAGAACCACGGGGAGAATCAAACAAGTAACTGTCTGAACAGAGCCCCCCTGTGATTTCTCTCCTAAATCTAGCTGATATGACTAAGGTGGGGGAAGACAGAACATGCCGGCGCCAAAAAATGTGATTAAAAATAATTAATTCTAGTTTGGCTCTCTCTCTGGAGAAAGAATCCTTTCAAAGCCATTAAATAGAATAACTACATAATGAAAATTTTTTAAAAAAAGCAACATGTTCAAATTACCTACACACTAACTACAACCAAGCATATGAAATTAGCATATGCTCAGCATAGCAGCACACCCAGCGTAAACAATGACAGATACATAGAGTAAATGGTTGCAAAAGTGTCAAAAAGACCTGGATGCATTGAACAGATGCCCTCAGATCTAATTCCACCTGCTTGGGCTTAAAAAAAAAAGCACTCTGTCCATCCCTGTCACGTGTACAGTTCAAAGAACAAGCTGTCATTAAAAATTGAGGGGTAGAATTCAGAGCAGAAATATAACATGCCCAGTATAATCCAGCAAAAACTTTCAGCATCCCAAAACCTTTGGTTGCCAGGATCAAAAACATTATGCTGAACACCTACTAAGCACCTGCCTTAAACCTGTCCTATTCACATCTTACCGCTCTAAACCTCTTAGTTTAATTATATCTCCCTATGGTGATGTCGTTTCTGCTTTGTGTTGCAGTTATTTCAGAACCAGACTCTGGTCTCCTTGAGGGTAGAGATGGCATCTGATGTTATTCACGGGTGATTCGAGAAGTATTCATCCACTGCCCAAGATGTGCAGTGTAGAGCATGTGAATAAGATCCAGTCCCAGGCCTCAGGGAATAAGCTCACTGTGGGGTGATGTTTGTCTTGGCAAGTAACGGCAATAGCCAGTGGCAAGGGGTGCCATCTATTGGGCACTTACTCTGTGCCAGGCACCACATTAAACTATTTAATTCTCACCACCACCCCATGAGGTAGGGACTGTCATACTCATTTCTTACAGATGAAGAAACTGAAGCTTAGAGAAAAGTGAATGAATAGTGACAGTAGTGACAGAATGAATAGAGAATTAACATAAAAAGTGGCTTTTACTCTAAGTGCTTAGATTACCACTTTAAAAACATTTATCCCTTATGTTAGGTGGTAGGTAATCTAGGTAATTTTAAAGACATACATACATACACACATACACACATACCAACAGCCTGAAGAATAAGAAAAAGAAATTAACCTAGCTACTAACTTTTTCATTTCAAAAATAAACCCTTTTGAAAGATTTTTCAAGTTGTCTAATTAAAGTAAAAAGAGCAAGGGAGGAGAGAGAAGGAGAGATTTCTTCCCCTTCTACTTTAACACATGTTCATCTCCCTTTAAAAAAAAACTATTCTTAAGCTACATGAAAAGAAGGACGTGTGTCCTGTTAACTATATTTTGTTTTAAGGGAACTGTGTTTCCAAGAAACTAGCTCATCTATTAACTATCACTCTGATGTTTCCAGAGCAGTTGTCACTATGATATACACAAAGACCACTGGACCAGGGGTCAGAATTCCTGGGTCCCAATCCCAGTGCTGGCACTGACCACAAATGTGATCTCAGTAAGGTCAGGACCACATATTGTGCCGTTCAGTGCCAATGTCCCACTAGATCAACGATTAAGGGCTTTGGCTGGTCAGTCACGGACACCTGGGTTCAAATCCAACTCCCATCGCTTACTAGCCATGTGACCTTGGGCAGGAGATTAAGCCTCTCTAAACCTAAAGCCTCATCTGTAATACAGAGATGATCAACACCGTGCCTACCTCACAGGGCTGTGGGAGAGATTAGATGTGAAACTGCAAGCAGGGCTCAGCACAGTGTCTCTCATTGCAAACACTAATAAAAGTGAGCTATTACTATTAGCTCTTTTTCAGGCTGTGCCTGTCAGAACCCAAGAGCTTTAGGGAAAAGCATTGCTTCAGGCATTTAAAAATAATGAATATTAAAACTCTCTAAGGTGTCAATTCATTGCTTTTATCAGATTTATATTCTAGATTTCCATAGAAGATTTTGTTGGGAGGAAAAAAAAAAGTGTCTAAGAAAGTTCAAAGAACATTGACTAGGTGACCTTGAGCTTTAGCTTTTCTTTCTGTGAGTCCACGCTCTGCTCCAACGGGCGGCTTTTCTCCAATGGGCTATTTTCACACAAAAGTAGAGAAGTGCATCCTGTTTCAGCAGCCTCTTCTTTCTAATACGTTTCCAGCACTGGGTCTGCAGGTACTTCTGCCACTTCTCACACAATGTACGATGCATCCAATGGCCTTCAGGCCCTTATGACAACACTCCGGGGGACAAGATATAGACCACCTATGGCACCACTGCACAAAAGCATGTCATGATTATTTTCGCCGGGTTTCTGAGTCAGAAGAATCCATCTAATCAGAACTGCCAACCTAGAGGAAAGAATCTCCACGCAGTTTTCAAACTACAGGAACAACTGGCAAGGCACAGAGGAGCTGGAGCTGCCAGAGCGGATGCAGAGGGAACCAAAAAGAATGTCTTTGCGATTGTAACCCAAACCTTCAAATCTCCCCCTGCCACCCCCCCACCCCCACTAATGAGGCCTGGTCACAGTGGAGAAACAATGTTTAAGTTCTAAAAATAACAGCAAACGGTTTTTGCTTCTGAGCTGAAGACTCTGTAATTAAACCTGAATATTTCCACGGCCCCCTTCTTCAACATATTGTACACGTAGCTTCACCTTCCCAAGGCACCTCCAGATCTATCCATAGTAGGCACCATCTTCAGATTTCCTCTCACTCCTCGGGTCTCGGCTTACGTGGCTTCACTACTAGTAAGTCTTCTCAGAAAGACTTGACTTTTTGCCCACAAGGCGCTTATAAATTCCGTGAAAGCAAAGTCTACATTTTGTTCATTGCTATATCCCCAATGCCTTACACGGTACATGTCACACAGTAGGTCTGTAAGAAATCTTTGTTGAGTGAATTAACTAATGAGTAAGTGAATTAACAAGTAAAAGGGAGGAAGGTGGATTGTGCCAAAAATGTAAGCCCACTTTTACTGTCACTTCCATGATGTTGAAAAAAACACAACATATCTCTAAAACATAAACAGGACATGGTCATCTTTTAAAAGTTCCTTTTCTGAGCTTCTCATCCAAAAGCACATCAAATAGCATTAAGACCTTTCCCCAGAGGCGAGAGGCTTTCAAAGCAGGTTTCTTTTTTGATTACTTTTATGGGAAAATTAGAATCTATCAAGATAATTCTTGTAATGTGTTGATAACATCCTTTGTTCTTTGTTAAGGACAGGGTGATAAAGGGAGGTTATTCTGAGAATTTCTAAGAAAGAAAACATTTTGCCTTGGTAATTTTAGTCAATCTTATTGGCAATAAAGTATTTAACATGTGTTTCCAGCCTTGAAGCTGCTAACCTTTTTATAGCTTAATCATCACAATATCAAATAAAAAAAAAGATTTGAACTGCAAAACTTCATTGCATTTACTTTTCATCCCGCTATATCGATATACAGAGAGAGTAATACACACTACCCAGACCTTCCTGGGAAACCAAGTGCTCTTAAGATAAATGCAAAAAGAGTGAGGGCAGTGAGGACTTCCACACTGCCGAACCTGCAGAACAAAAGCTGCATTAAGATGAAGGCTCCCAGGACCGTTTTCCAAGGCAAGGTGCGGTCAGGTTGAGCCAGCTTCTGTGGGTTAGCTCCGCACCGTAGCTTTTCTCCACACCATGGAAGAAGAGAAAGGCCACGCAGCCAGACACTGCAACTACCACACAGCCCATAACCCTTAAGGAAACCTGTTTCCAGGCACAAAGCACTCTAAACAACCTCATGGAGTCTGAGGTCTCTGTCTGTCAGGGAGAGGCCACATTTCAGGTCCCTATCTTCACATCCCTCCCGTTTTATCTGAGTTAAACATTGGCACCTGAGAAGCTCTAAGTGGGGAAAGGAGGAATTAAATGGTGACAAAGCTGGACTGCCTGAGAGGTTAATCAGAATCCTTTACCTTACTCCCAAAGAGTGGCAAGCATTGATTACTTTGTTCTGTGGTCACAAGCACTACCCCCTAATTTGGTCAGCCATGTCAGGGAAGCCAGATGGAGGGATGTTCGATGAATAGTTAAGGTAAATGAAAAACTGTGTGACACAGTGAAAAATCAATGAGTTTGAAAACCAGAAATCTAATACTCGTTCTGCTGCTAACCAGTTGTAAGAACGTAGACAGGTTACTTGACCTCTCTGTGTCTCACTTTCTTTATCTTCAAAACACGGGGCTATATTAAATGGACGGTGTCCTCCAGTTTCTAAATCCTAGAGTTCTACAAAGCCCATCACATCCCTACTGAAAAACCAAGTAGATATTCATGGAACACCATGTGATTGTTACTAAAAGTGCTTTGTGTTCACTGCAACTTGAACCATAACCCTTGCCCTAGAGCATCTATCACATGAGCAATAACTAATCAAAACATTATTGGTAATAAGAACAGTGAACAAGTAGTCAACAAGGACAGTGAAACACGTGGAGTTTCAATAAAACACTGTTTTATTACAGTGGAAGTAATAAATGGGTGCAATCTTGGAAAGGCAATTTTGCATACAGACCAGAAATCTTTTTTTTAAAGCCATGACCGGGCTTGCCAGGTGGCACACTGGTTAAGAATCCACCTGCCAATGCGGGCAACACGGATTCGAGTCCTGATCCGGGAAGATCCCACATGCCGGGGAGCAACTAAGCCCGTGTGCTACAACTGAGCCTGTGCTCTAGAGCCTGAGAGCCACAACTACTAAAGCCCTCGAGCCTAGAGCCCGTGCTCTGAAACAAGAGAAGCCACTGCAATGAGAAGCCCACACAACCTAATGAAAACCCAATACAGCCAAAAGTAAATAAACAAATTAATCTTTAAAAAAAGCCATGACCTATGACCCATCTAATTGTAGAAATGTTTTAGTCATTTAAAAATTGGAAGTACAAAGAAGACATACAGATGGCCAAGAAGCACATGAAAAGCTGCTCAACATCACTATTAGAGAAATGCAAATCAAAAATAAGAGTGAGGTATCACCTCACACCATTTAGAATGGGCATCATCAGAAAAGCTACAAACAACAAATGCTGGAGAGGGTGTGGAGAAAAGTGAACCCTCTTGTACTGTTGGTAGGAACGTAAATTGATACAGCCAATATGGAGAACAGTATGGAGGTTCCTTAAAAAACTAAAAATAGGGGCTTCCCTGGTGGCGCAGTGGTTGAGGGTCCGCCTGCCGATGCAGGGGACACGGGTTCGTGCCCCGGTCCGGGAGGATCCCACATGCCGTGGAGCAGCTGGGCCCATAAGCCCTGGCCGCTGGGCCTGCGTGTCCGGAGCCTGCGCTCTGCAGCAGGGGAGGCCACAGCAGTGAGAGGCCCACATACCGCAAAACAAACAAACAAACAAAAAACAAAAATTAAAAATAGAATTACCATATGATCCAGCAAGCCCACTACTGGGCATATACCCAGAAAAAAACATAATTCAAAAAGACATATGCACCTCAATGTTCACTGCAGCACTATTTACAATAGCCAGGTCAGGAAGCAACCTAAGTGCACATCAACAGATGAATGGATAAAGAAGTTGTGGTACATATATACAATGGAATATGACTCAGCTGTAAAAAGGAACGAAATTGAGTCATTTCTTGAGACGTGGATGGATCTAAAGACTGTCATACAGAGTGAAGTAAGTCAGAAAGAGAAAAACAAATATCGTATATTAACACATGTATGTGGAACCTAGAAAAATGGTACAGATGAACTGGTTTGCAGGGCAGAAGTTGAGACACAGATGTAGAGAACAAACGTATGGACACCAAGGGGGGAAAACCACGGTGGGGTTGGGATGGTGGTGTGATGAATTGGGCGATTGGGATTGACATGTATACACTGATGTGTATAAAATTGATGACTAATAAGAACCGGCAGTATATAAAAGCAAACAAACAAAAAAAGAAACAACTAATACTAAACTTTCTTTGGGTTATTTGTATGGAAATATGTTACTATAAATGTTTCAGACATGACATGAAATTTCTAAAAATCTTATATGTTCTGGCATAATGTTATAAGTCATAATTCTAGTTATTAAAATGTATATCTTTAAAATGTATATCTCATAAATAACTAAATTTCCTTGTCAATTGCATTATTATGAACTTTCATCAAATCTTTACCCGTGGTCATTTTTAAGTCTTTTGTCATTTACAGACAATTCTGGGTGTACTCTGATGCTTTTGCAAAAATGTTCCTATAAAAGGGTTTAATCTTCAAGGAATTCATGGAAAAGACTCTGATAAGTACATGTTTCTGGTAACTGACTATACTGCTCAACTGAATGAATAAGCATTTTCAGAACTCTAATGGAAAACTGATGAATTCATAAAAGTGCTAACAAAAGATAAAAAATAAATAAATAATGAAAATTGGAAGTAAACAATATGTCCACCATAGACAAGTTAACTCAACAATTAAGTTATCTGAACTCATTAAAATGTTGACTTAGAGTAAAATTTAATGACACAGGCAAATGCTTACACTATAATGTGAAGCAAGAAAAGTGGGATACAAAAATTATATACATGGCATGACCATAATTATATATAATATGTATTTATGTCCAATATTGTCATGTGTATATGTATAATATTTATAAATAACACTATTTATAAGGACAGATAACGTGAATAGTAGTTATCTCCAGGTGTATTTTATTTCCTTCTTTGATGTTTCCATAGTCCAGATTCTCCATTTTAGCATGTAATAACGTTGTAATCAAAGGAATTTTTCGTACATATACAGGACTGAAAAATATAAAACAATGAGGATTTAAGCAATTATGAGCTTATTCTGCTGGATACATGCATTAGGAATTCAGAGAGAGAGGCGTCACTACAAGCTGTGCAGCAGAAGAGATTCCTGGAGGGGGTTCACAAGTAGAATTTAGGTTTATAGAATAGTGCTTAAGAGCACTGATTCTAGAGCTAGATTTCCCAGGTTCAAATCCTAGCCCTGCCACTTACCAATTGTGAGAGTTTAAGCAAGTCACTCAAACTCTCTCAGCCTCAGTTTTCTCATCTATAAGATGGGACTGGTATCAGTTCTTACTTCAAAGAGTTCTTGTGAGGATTAAACAAATTCACATAAGTAAGGGCTTTAGGACAGTGCCTGACACATAGTAAGCATTATATAAGTACTAGCATAATTATCAAAAGGGCACTTTAGACTACATGAGCATAATACATTAGTAGTTCACCCTTTTGCTGAATTCTAACTATCTGTCAGACACACACACAACTCACACTTTGCACTTCTAGGTAGGAAGGACCATCACTATGCCCAATTTATAGATAAGAAATCTGAGGCACAGAGAGGTTCATGGCCCAAGGCAAGTGGCTGAACCAGTACCTGATCCCAAGCTAATCTGACCCCAGTGCCCATGCTCTTAACCATGGCACCGTCCTGTAGGGAGCAGTAAACAAGCTTACCTCGGGCAGACAGGTGACTACTTCGAAAGATCACAGGAACTACCATCAACAGAGGGCGTGCAACCGGAAAATGAAGCCAGACAGGGAGTCAAGCTCCATTGCATTGGGCAACTGGGAGAAAGATTTCTGAGCAGAGTGGTTACAGGACAAAAGAGGGATGTAAGGAAATTAGTGCGGCAGGTAAACAGGGAATGAAGCACAAGGAGGCTGTTGACAGAGAGTGAGCAGTTATAGACAAAGCAGTGGTGCGCTGGTGAGGGACTGGGCCAGGTGACAGCACAGAGAGACAGCAGAGCTGGCAAATCAAAACAACGCTTTGAAGGGAAAATTAAGAGAACTCAGAAACACAATACTGGAAGCAAAAAAAAGAGAGAAACATCATATCTCACAAGCCACTGAGGGCTGGACAAGAAATGTTTCCTTTTATTTTGATTTCTATAAGTTTTGTAAAATGTTTAGTGCATTTACTTACATATTTGTAAAGCATTAAAAAAAAAAACCTAACCAACAGTAGCACGATAAAAAGCATCACACAACACCGTACTCTATGCAAGCAACGCTGACTGAAAAGGTGTATTGCAGTAAGTGACAAAAGTGATTAGCAAGAAATCATAGAGCATAACATCTTTTGTGTAAAGGAAGTGGCTATTTAGAAAATCAAGATAAAGAGCCCACTAATGGCTAATACTGACAAAGAGCCCAAGTCTGATAACATCTCCCAGCACAAAGACAGGCTGATTTATCCCTTGTTTTAAAGTGGCAGCCAGAGCTTGCCAACAAAAATATGTGATTAATCTAATTAGCTTACTGAACTGAGGAAACAACGTGCCAAAATCATATGTACTCACAGATTGGCCCTTCCAGGACAAAGCAGTGTCACATAAAAGCCTATCCTTCAACTTAAATGTTCACGCTCATTAAAAGGGATGAAGCCAGCAGTACTCAGCTTGTAGGAGCTTAATGAATATTACTGGATGGTGATGACACAGACATGAGCCTCAAAAGAATCAGCTCTCATGGTGGAAAAGAGGAAGGATCACAAAGGACTGCACAAATGTATGTGCTGTGGCAAAAGTCCAATTACCCGCTCAGGCCAGGCAATTGGACCACGTTACACCTGCATTAACATTCCCACTCTCAGCTTAATGCTTTAATAGCCTCATTGACAATGCCTGTCTTCACTTGGGGTTATCAGCAAATACAAGCCACGTCTGTTGAGACTGGCAAAGTCATCCATTTATTCAACAAATATTCTTGGGCCCTTACCATGCACAGGTAATAAGTGATTATCTCTGTCTAGTCTTTTGCTGCTAAGGCAAGAGAGATTCTAAATACCAGTTTGGTGCACGAAAAACCCTTAAAGGTTAGAGACGAACAGCCTAGAGAATAGAAAAGGGACATCACTAGCTTCATCTAATAGTCTGCAGATCACAAGGGCAGCTGCCTCATTGGTTCCCATTAGGGGGTACATATGTATCCAAAAGGCAAACTTTCTTCTTCGGCGGGGTGTCGTTCAACAGCGTCTCTCTCATAGACTCAGACCCAAGTCATTTTAAGGAAAAATGTGAGTAACTGTTTATTCAAATTGCCTTGCCTCTTCTACCTTCAACATCACCGCTTAGAAGGATCCCTGGTCCAGAGAGCCACAGAAGCTGACACTCCTAGAGCCATGGGTCAGGTGAGCTGACCTGAGCAGCTGGGCAGCCTTGCCCGGCGTGGGAAAGCAGGACACACCCAGAGGGCACAGGGGGAGTAGAACAGAGTCGGGCTTACAAGCAGATGGTTGATATTTGGTATTTTCTAGACCTCTTATTTTTATCCCTAAGATCCTATGTAAAACAATGTATCAGTTCACTTCTGAAGTAAAGATAATTTATTATACCCAATTTCACTGCCACAGAGTAATTTGAGTACCCCTGAACTTGAAAAATGAATCACTTTGTATCACCTTATATCAAATCATGAGCATCATTTATATGAAAAGTTTTTCACAGGAAGAGAAAACAAAAATGTTGATTTTACCAAATGTATAATTACTGATAATTAAGTATTTGACAAGCTGAAACTATATAGAGCTATGGTATAAAAGAGTCAAACTTTAAATTTCAGTAAGAATTTTTTTAAAGGTATTTATAAATACTCTGCTTTGGGAGCATTGTTTTCTCTGAAAAGAGAACCTCCCCAACCCCTTGACTACAGACTAGTCTCAGTCAATCGTCAGCTACTCAGTCGTCAGCATGTAGCCCTGCAAGACCGACGACGGCAGAAATCCTGCTGCAACAAGGTGGTGGTTGGTAGATTAATAGACAATGTCATTCATGGCAGGGAATCACTAAAAATGACATATACACACATTTTAAATACCTTATTTCATCATGAACCGTAAAAAGGCAAATTTATTTGCCAATATTTTCACACAGGCCAAAGCTATTTCTTCAAGTACAGGTCTACTGATTGAAGTTCAAAGCTGTCTTTCTTGCACAAACCATCCTCATAATGTATAATATACGATTTCCAGTTTGTCTACTTGAAGCTGAGAAAAATCTCAATGTGAATCAATCTAAGTGCAGAATCATTCTATATTTTAAACATCTTCCCAATCTTTTAGTTATCTCTTCCACATCCAATTTGACAGCAATGTCTTACAGCAATTTGCCTTTATTTAGTCTTTGCAAAGAATTCAACTTCAGAGAAACAAACCTTTCTTTTCACACACACACATTTCATCAGATTGTATGCTACTTGATGAAAGTATATAATTACTGTAACAATGCACACAACTCAGCAGTGGGAGGAAAAGTCTGGCCCTCCAGAGCGCCCAGGAATTAGCCAACCAGACAGAGCACTCAGCAGGGTGTGGACAGAAACCAGTGTGTTCTCCAGAGAGAAGAGAAAGAACTGGCAATCCAGGGGCCCACTTAGACTGGTGAAGAGAACTCCTGTTGTATTATAAAAAGAAGCCAGTTGCGCTTTCAAGAGCTAGCTTCTAGCTTAAAACAGTATCTCCAGGCAACTAATGTTATGACTTGTTCAGGGGAGATGTCAGTGAAGTCTCCCTGGGAAGAACTGCTATGTCCTTCTGCGACATCCCTCTTGGGAAAAGTCCTATGGAGTCATTCTTTGTGAGAAAGGAGGTATGTACTGCTATCTATATAGCCTGAGGTTATCTCTGGACTTTAATTTCCATTATTTACACTGGATGATAATCTGTAATAGACAAGCCGGTAGAAAAACTGCTGGCCTTGAGCAGCCCTAGAAAAACTGCTGGCCTTGAGCAGCCCGTTTACAAGAAAACTGACACACAGATTAGCAAACAGTCTCCCACACTGCCCCCCACCTCCACAAAAGACACGACTCCATACCTGTGCAAGACCATTGAAGCTGGCAGCCAGTCCACAGACTGTTTTTTTTTTTATTACTACTGTTTTCATTCGGACGCCTTTAGGTATTTATGCTCCAGTTTACCACAGACTCCAGCACTCCCTATGGTCTCACATCTGCCTCACCCCAGTGGTGCAACAGAGTCCCACCAAAACTCGACCCTACAGAAACTTTGGTTAGTCTCTGGCAACACTAGGCGTGCTCGCAGCGAGAAGGCATTCGCCTCGGCAGAGGCACCCAGCCACGCCAATAAACAGACACCAGGGGGTTCTCTTCCCACGGAGAAACAGAAATGATTGGCAGCTTAAGCAACTGTTCGAAAACCGTAGCCTTTGTAAGAACCATGTGGGAACCTTGCGGAACTGCAGATTCCTGGAGCCCTAACCCTTCAGATTCTGATTCAGTAGGTCTAGGAGTGGAGATCCAGGAATCTGCATTTCAACAAGCACCCGAGGTGATACTGATGTGAGAGGTATAATAATAAAAACATTAGCAACAATCGTAAGTGCTTACCAGGCCCTGCTCCGAGCACTTTACATATAATGGCTTAACCCTTGGAACAACCCTATGAGGTAAATAGTATTCTTATCCCCATTTTACGAATGAGAAAACTGAAGAAGAGAGAGATTAACAAACATGCCTCTGCTTACTCAGCTAGTAAGGGGAAGAGCCAGGATGAGAGGGTCTCTGAGGAACAAGTCTAAAGTCCATGCTGGCTATAGGCCAACAGTTCTGAGACTTGACACCAAAGGCACAAACCATAAAAGGAAAAATTGACAAACTGAACCTCATCAAAATTAAGAAAACTTTTGCTCTATAGAAGGCTACATGAAGAAGATTAAAAGACAAACTAAAGACTAGCAAAAAATATCCACAAACCACATATCTGACAAAGGACCAGTGTCTAGAATAGTAAAGAACTCTCAAAAACTCAACAGTAAAAAAACCCAAATAATTCAATTAGAAAATGGGCAAAAGACATGAGCAGACATTTCACCAAAGAGAATATACGAAAAGCAAATAAGCACACGAAAAGATGTTCAACATCATTAGTTATTAGGGAAATACAAATTAAAACCACAAGGATGCATCACTACACACCTATCAGAATAAGCTAAACAGTAACAATGCTAAATGTTGATGAGGACGCAGAGAAACTGGATCATCCATACACTGCTGGTGAGAATGTGAAACGGTGCTGCCACTCTGGAAAACGGTTTGGCAGTTTCTTTGAAAACTACACATGCAATTACATGCAATCCAGCAACGGACCTACTGGGGATTCGTCTCAGAGAAATGAAACTCCCGTTCACACAAAAACTTGTACACAAATGCTCACAGCAGCTTTATCTGTAACAGCCAAAAACTGACATCAGCCCAGATTTCCTTCAATACGCAAATGGGTAAACAAGTTGTGGCCCATCCATACCACGAAGTATCACTCGGCAATAAAAAGGAACAAACTACCGATACCAACAACAACTCGGATAAATGACCAGGGAATTACACTGAATGAAAAAAGCCAGTTCCAAATGGTTACATACTGCATGATTCCTTTACATAACATTTTTGAAATGATAAAATTTTATTTATTTATTAACTTATTTTATGGAAATATAGTTGATTTACAATGTTGTGCTAATTGCTGTACAGCAAAGTGATTCAGTTATACATATATAGACATTAGTTTTCATATTCTTTTCCATTATGGTTTAATCACAAGATGTTGGTCATAGTTCCCTGTGCTATACAGTAGGACCCTGCTGTTTATCCGTTCTATATATAATAGTTTGCATGTGCTAATCCCAAACTCCCAATCCATCACTCCCCCATCCCTCCCACCCCTTGGCAACCACAAGTCTGTTCTCTATGTCTGTGAGTCTGTTTCTGTTTCGTATGTAGGTTCATTTGTGTCATATTTTAGATTCCACATATAGGTAATATCATATGGTATCTGTCTTTCTCTTTTTGACTTACTTCACCTAGTATGATAGTCTCTAGTCCATCCATGTTGCTGCAAATGACATTATTTCGTTCTTTTTTATGACTGAGTAATATTCCATTGTGTGTATATATATATATATATATATATATATATATATATACACACCACGTCTTCTTTATCCATTCCTCTGTCAATGGATAGTCAGATTGCTTCCATGTCTGGCTATTGTAAATAGTGCTGCTATGAACACTGGGGTGCATGTATCTTTTCGGGTTAAAGTTTCCTCCGGATATATGCCTAGGAGTGCGATTGCTGGTTCATATGACAGCTCTATTTTTAGTTTTTTGAGGAACCTCCATACTGTTCTCCATAGTGGCTGCACCAATTTACATTCCCACCAACAGTGTACAAGCGTTCCCTTTTCTCCACACTCCCTCCAGCATTTATTATTTGTAGACTTTTTGATGATGGTCATTCTGACCGGTGTGAGGTGATACCTCATTGTAGTTTTGATTTGTGTTTCTCTAATAATTAGCGATGTTGAGCATCTTTTCATGTGCCTGTTGGCCATCTGCATGTCTTCTTTGGAGAAATGTCTATTTAGGCCTCCTGCCCATTTTTTGATTGGATTGTTTGGTTTTCTTTCGTTATTGAGTTGTATGAGTTGTTTGTATATTTTGGAAATTAAGCCCTTCTTGGTCACACTGAAATGACAAAATTTTATGAATGGAAGACAAATTAGTTGCCAGGGGTTAGGTATGGGAAGATGGGGGCTGGGAGCACAGGAGAGAAGTGGCATGATTATAAAAGGGCAATAGGAGGGACCCTTGTGGTGTTGGAACTGCTCAGTGTCTTGACTGTGGTGGTAGACCCACAAACCCACTCCAGTGGTAAACTTGAATAGAACTTAATATAGTAATACAGGTACACACAAATAAGTACAAGTAAAACCGGGGATCTGAGGACTGTATCAATGTCAACATCCTGGTTATGATACTATACTTCTGCAAAAATGCTTCCTTTGGGGGAAAATGGGTAAGGCGTACAAGGAACGTCTCTATTATTTCTTACAACAGCATAAGAATTTACAATGATCTCAATAAAATTTCAATTAAAAAGAAAAACTCCATGCTCCCAAGTGTGCAGGTGAAATCAGGCACTGTGTTCTTTCACTAGGAATATAAAATGGCACTACCTTTCTGGGGAACATCTGGCAACACCATCAAAAGTGAAAAACATATATATCCTTTGATCCAACAATTCCGTTTTTAGGCTATTAATTGTAATGAATAATTTATGATGTGTCAAACATTTAGTTGCGAGAGTACTTAATTTCAGCAGTGCTTTTTTAATAGTTAAAGACTAGAGACAACTGAACGTGGTACGTCCACAACAGGAGATTCTATCAAGTCAGCAAAATAATCTTTGGGAGTAAAACAGCTGACCTGGAAAGATAGGCAAGATAGATGCAGATGTTCTACGGATATTTACTCAATTCCTGCTATGTGCCAGGCACTGCTGTTGACTGGGAACTCTCACACAACCAACAAGGCATGGTCCCTGAGCTCAACTATACAGTCTGATGGACTGTCCTCTACTGGTAAGTAAACAGTTGACAAAACGCTATACACGTATCTCTGTAGGTGATTACAAATACACACGCACATACACATGCACATATTTTTTATCTATATATAATACAAATTCTGGAAGGATATAGCCAAAATGTCAATAGTGGTGATTTCCGGCAAGTAGGATTGTGTGTATGTGTTTTATTTAATTTTATTTGTTTTGCACATCTATGTATTCTAAATTTCTACAATTAACAAGTTTCACTGGTATTAATTTTATTACTGGGAGGAAAAAGGCTGGTCCCCAGAGAGTGCCTTTTTTTTTCTCTTTTTAGTTTCTTTTGATTTCTAATAAGGCACAATCAGAGTGAAATTTTTCTAAATCCTGATTCAAAGAACTCAAAGACCTCTTCAATTATCAATGTGAATAAAGGCAAATTAACCAAACTGGATTACCTCAGGATAAGAATTGGGCCTATTTGTAAAAGTTGCATTTCCTTACAAATTCAGGTTTGTAAGCAATTTCTAGCCCTTGGATTGAGCTGGAGTTTCTATTTCAGGAAGTTTGTACTGTTTGCTTTTGCTAATTTCTTAAAACAATGCAGATTCTTTACAGAAAAATATTTTAAATACAGATGTCCAACAAAATGTAGTATCACTCAACCAGAAAAAAACAACTATTTTAAGCTCCAGATATACTACTTTAAACTAATATCTATGTGTGCATATTTGCTAGTTCACGTGGTTACACTAAGATGGTCTCACACAGCACATACTGCTGTTTAAACTGGGTAGGGTTTTTTTTTGCTTAGCAACATATGCCGTTTTAATGATATATTTTAACATTAAATATGTTTATTTAACCAATCTGCTAATGGTTGGATATTTAGTTTGCTTCCAGGTTTCAGAGTTACAAACAGTTGACAATGAGCATTCTTTTAACGGAACGTTTGAGCATTTCCTTGATTTTGTCCTCCAGCTGAAATCCCAGAAGAGGACATTCTGGCTCAAAGGGTATGAGCCGGAGGGTATGCACACCTGAAAGCTATTGATGTAAGTGGGCTCCCAAAGAGCTGTACCAACTTACAACAGTCAGTACGGGAAGGAAAGTGATCCAGTTTCTATCAATACATGCTCACTAATGCTGCTGACCAACATGAGAATTAACTTGTTCTTGGATTCTCTAGAATTTCACTTTTGGGGGAAAAAAAAATCATTTTAATAGCAGATCAAAACAGAGGGATTACCTGGCTGCCAGTTAAATTAGAAATTTTACTTTGTCAACTTCACTTTAATTGCAGAATTTTGTCAGACCCACTAAGGCAAACCAAAGATCATCTCTGTAGAACTCTGTATTCAATTCAATGATCTTTATTTAGATAATCACTGTGAATTCTTATCTGACATCCCCAAACCTTTACCCTACAGAGATCAGCCTCCCCACCAGGAACTCCCAGGCTAAGACAGAGGTGGCCATTTCATAGTAACTACCTCATGGGGCAACGTGGGAATAAATGAGATCATGCAGGTTCATGCACCTGCTTAAGGCACAATGCTATTACTGCCCATCACATATTAAATGGTTCAAAAATGTTTACTATTAGTGTTCTATTATAAGTAACTCAACTTCAGCATGACATAATGAGGACTTAAATTCCAGCTATTTCGATCCTCTTTTATTTTTACAGATGAAGAAACTGGGGTTCGCAAGGCTAGGTGTAGAACTCAGGCCTCCTTGACGCCAGTCTGATACTCTTTCTCTAAAACTATTTTGTCTGTTGGTAGGTTTTCTCTAGTGAAGGCTACAAACACCTTAATTCACACAATTACACTTAATCAGAGCAATCTGCAATTTGAGATTTAAGTCTACATGCTCAGAATATACTTGGCTTATAGATATCTGCCTGGTTAAATAATAATTCTCTAAAGCAGGTATTTTAAGTTGCAGGCTAAAAGCAAATGGGTTTATACCCACCTCAGACGATGATGAATGATTGATGATAAATCTCTATGCTGATCGAGGGTTTCTGATTACATTAGACAGAGGGCATGAAGACTAATTAAAAATGCTCATACACTCATCACCGCTGATTGCGCAAATCCCACCGCTGAAAGTACAAGTGCAGCACCTTCTCTAAAATGACAGAGGAAACAGATGAATTTCTACTCAGAACTCCCAGAGGCTATCTGTCTTGATTTCAGGGTAAATGGGTTTTCCCTAAAACCCTAAATCACAAACAGAATGACAGTCCAAAAACCCTGGACCAAATTTTACTATTCTGTCTGAGCAGGGGCTGGCCAGGTCTGGTCACATGGCACATGATCAATAAATAATTACAGATCGATTGGTAAATAGGTCTGTGGGCATACTTTAGGGATTTTCAAAACTAATTTTTCTAGACGCCTACATAATTGGAAGTCGTGGTGTGTGTTCCAGTGAGCTAAAGGACCTACATCCTATATGCCACCCAAAACAGCCCTTATATGCACTCCAGACTCTGGTTCCCTCTTATATGCACTCCTGCCCTACAGTGAGGGGCTTGTACTGATCTCTCCCTACCCCTTTGGGGCCACAATTATTACCTGACAGTCAGCAGTGTCGCATTCACCCAGGAAAACGTCACCAGGTAAAACACAGGTGCTTTCTAATAACAAGGCAAGATGGGTGGTTCTGGCCTCTGTCTTCTAAGGAACCTCCACCCACCACACATCACAATCGTCAACACATGCTGCTGAGCTGAAAAGGGAAGGATGGGAGGAGGCTGACAGTCAACCTGCGCTCTCCTACTCCTCAACCCCAACACACACACACACTCCACCCCTATCCAGGAAAGCCACCACCACCAGCCTCCTCTCTGACCTGATTCAGGACTTAGAATCCTTACCTAGCTTCAGGATGTGACGATGGGAGAATCTACCCATTATGCTGCCTGAACGCGCCCAAGTGTTTATTTTTGGTTTGTTTGTTTTCTTTTGTTTTGTTTTCAGCCCTGCTGCATGGCACAGCCTGTGGGATCTTAGTTCCCTGACCAGGGATGGAACCCACGCCCCCCACTGGAAGCATGGAGTCTTAACCCCTGGACCGCCAGGGAAATCCCTGCGCGCCCGAGTGTTGAAGGAGCATTTACCCATCTTCCTCCAGGAGACGCCTGTGGCCCCTCTGTGTGCCTGCAGGGTGGGCAGCCAGGGGAGTGGGGAAAGGAAGAGTACCTGGCCCATGCAACGTGCACAACAGAGGGCATGTTTGGAGAACTGGCTTAAAACTCAAAATCCTGTGGAATGAAGATATCTGTCATACTAGCTTTTGATCCGCTTGATGTATAAAGAATCAGAAAAATGAAAATGGGTTTTAAATTACATAATCTGCATTAATAGCAAGAAGAAGTCTTGAAATTAATGGAAATTCAACACAGCAACCATAAACCCAAGGTGGAAAAGGGAATCAATAATGAGACTCTGAGCTTGCAAAGTCATCCTAGTTTAAGCAATAAAAGGACAAAAGCCAAAAAAAGACACAGACCAAACAATACCAAAATTATGCAGCTGCTCAACCTCTGCTTTTTGAAAAACAATCAAATACCAGCAGGGAATTACGCAATGCCACACATCCACAATACTCTATATTCTTTCCATGTGAATTACCAGCAAGTGAAATTTACGTTTTCTATTTTGTAACTTTCTTATACATTCCTAAATATATTCCTATGCTGTTATATTTTATTTTATTTTTTAATTCTTGCCTTTTTTACTTCACTCCCTTTTTTTTTTTTTTCATTCCCTTTTTGATACATCTCTCACTGGGCCCTGGTGATCCAGATTCTGGCCCAAGCTCTGTCCCTGTAGATATCAATGTAATTTATATAAGTATCAGTGGGCCTCTGTTTTTCCATTAACGTATTCAACAAATTCTACTCTGCACCAGGTTCAGTGCGAAGTACGAGGCATACAACACGGAACAAAGTCAAACACGGACCCTGTTCTTAAGGAGCTCAGAGTCTTTAAAGACGAGGCTTAGCTATGAAATCAACAATCCGTTTAAGTTCTCACGGTTTTGTCCTTACTCTTCTCCCTCTTTCTTCTGATTCTCAAGGAACTAACTTCAACTTTTTCATTCCACTATTAATCACCTTTAATGCTTCCACAACAGTCAGTGCCACACAAAAATTTTATGCTCTAACACGGGGATTTAGCCAGATTGGTTCACAAGGCAAGAAGGAGGAAAATGGAGAAGAGGGATTCTATAAAAATCAAGGCCTCAAAAAAATGTAGAGCAGCTAGCTCTGTTTTAGATGAACACAGAATGTGAGTAAAGGTAACAGGGGGAAAACAAGCAGCAAGAGAAGCAGAGAAAGCATAACTGGCTCCTCCTCAGAAAATGGAACCTGACCCCCTGAAAGTCTGGTCACTGGGTTATTCAATCCTGATTGCTTAATGAAAGTGTACAAATCAGCAGATATTATGCCTGAGCGTTCCAAATGTCCCTAATTATGACCAAGTAGGTGAAGGCCTTAAAAAAATCACACTTCACCTTATTGGAAGGGTTTCTGGCACATCAGTAATTAAAACACCTCAGTTCCCAACTACATTAGAAACATGATAATTATCTTCATACGAAATTTGCTTTTACAACACTTGAAATGCTTCAAATCCTAGCATGACAACGGAATATAAACAAAAAGACGGCAGATTAATAAGGCTTCTGTCCGTGACTGTGTTGCTGCAGCTCGAAGTTAAGAGCTCCCCCCTTTGGGAAAAACGAGCATTAACAGTCCCCAGAAGAAAACGCATGATTATCATGATTATCATTATAATAATATTAGCAGCACCTAAATTTTCTTGAGTCATTACTGTGTGCCACGCCGGTACTAAGTGCTTTGTTACATGCCCCGAGCTCAGAGAGACTGAGTAACTTGCCAAAGGTCACCCAGCCAGGACGTGTCAGACTAGGGAACTGAACCCAGATCTGCCTGGCTCCAAAATTCATACCATTCATCACTATGCTGCCACCAAAGAGGTAGCGTCAAAGGAAGGGAGGGGGCAGGAAAGAGAAGGAGCTGGCAAAGCACAGTTTACAAGATTAAAAATCATTAGAGCCATAGAAGCTGAATGCTGAACCACTAGAGAAGCCCAAACAGAATTCCAAAGAATTCCCCAAACAGGTATCAGAAAACCCACCTTCTTGCCCAAGGCTAGTAAAATTTGAACAAAGAGAAATGGTGAGGCCGTGGCATGAGGAAAAAGTGATTCATCAAGAGAGTCCCTCCCTGGAACTTGTTTGGTGGTCCAGTGGATAAGACACTGCGCTCCCAATGCAGGGGGCCTGGGTTCGATCCCTGGTTGGAGAATTAGATCCCACATACCACAGCTAAGAAGCCCGCATGCCACAACTAAGAGTCTGCATAATGCAACTAAAAGCTGGCACAGCCAAAAATAAATATTTTTTTAAAAAAATTAGCACTGCATTTATTTTTTAAAAAAAAAGAGGGTCCCTCCCTGAGGACAGGCAGTGGAAACAAGTTGTCCAGGACCATATGCCTACTGTGTGCCAGTCGCCAAGCTACTGCCCTGGTTATGGTCTCTAGGCTCCATGTGCTAGAGAGAAATGACAAATCCCTAAATGAGGATGAGAACCTGTACACAGACCCTGTGAAGGGGAAACGAGCAGGACTGATGGGATCTTCTCCTGGAACATTTGCCTCCAGGGTTGCTAACTCAGATGAAGACTGCTCAGTGTGAGAGCCCTTCCAACACAGCCCCTAGCTCAGCTGTATTATAGCAAGAACAGTACCACCGTCAAAAGACTGAGTTTGAACTATTTCCTTTCAATAACAGAAAACTCACAATCTTTCCTAGAAGCTCTTTTCCTTGCGAAGGGAAAATGAGAAGCTATCCTGGTTATCAGGCACTAGGAAAAAACTCACGGCCCCATCCCCTCCGAGAATAAGAAAGGGCCAGCACTATTCACCGAGTTTCAACACGGCCTTGCCTTATTTTTGAAGAACTCAAAAGTAAAAAACAGGTCACGGCCTAGTGGAGTCAAATTAATCTAGCTTCAGATCCCAGCGCTGCCGCCAACTAAGTCGTTAACTTTAAGCACAGTACTTAACCTCTTTTGGCCCCAATTTCCTCAGTTTCAAAACAGGGATAATAACCTCCATCTTACTGGTATCTTGTGGGCATTACGTGAGGGTGGACTTTTCACCCCAATGGGGTGCTTGCCCTGCCCACAGCCCCTTCTAAAGGAAATTGGTAATATTGCCAATCAATGTTTGAGGGCAGCACTTGGCAATGATTTTCTGTACACGCACGCGCACGCGCGCGCACACACACACACACACACACACACACACACACACACACACACACCGTCAACCCGCTAATCATATGGAACAGAATCTGAGAATCTGACAGAATCTGAGAATCTGACAGGGGTGGGAACCTGATCTAAAAGCAACTAATCCCTAGGCTGTCCATCAACCATGGTTTAATCTCAGAGGTGATGGCTAATTAGTTCAGCCACTCAAAATCTACTGGAGGGTTGAATTAGAAAGTAAAGCTAGTGGTCAGCACAGAGTGAAGCCCATAGGCCCCAAAACAGAACAGCAACTTGGAGAGTAGCAGGGTTAGCAGTGAGGTCGATGCCCAGAACGACACTCCACAGCCCCTCAGCTGAGGCTCCCAGAACCAGTGGGGATCCAAACACCTTCTAATTCCAGCCTCCAGGTTTCCAATTCCCTGCCCTTCCTGAAGCCGGGCTGTTCCCTTTTCCTAGGATCTAACAAAAAACTTCCTATGACCTGAGGTCCCTTGGAAGCAGAGGTTAACAGGTAAGGAACCTCCATCCATCTGTGAGAGAGGCAGAGGGCAGTGAATCATTCACCAGACTTTTTTGTAGGACCTCGCTGAACAGACTGGGAGACAGGACACGATCCAACTGGCAAAGAAAGGCTCAAGATGCCTTTCAGAGATCCAGGCTAGCCAAGAAAACAACCCAGGGGAGGGGATCCCCGTTATGATAGGTATTTGATCTCTTCAAGAAGTTCCTTGAAGGGAAAGACCAAGTCACGTTCCAAAGCCCTAGTACCTTTGCCACCACTGAGAGCCTCCTCTGAGGGGGAAAATAATGCTCTAACCCTTCTTGAGATTGAAATGAAGACCAATGTTGCTGGTTTTCTCTTTGGGGTAAATTTTCATTAAGGAATGAAAAAAAAAAAAAACCAAAGTAGTCTATCCAAGCCCCCTCAAAACAAAAAACAAAACAAAATAAAAAAACCTTAAGGCAAAGCCTCCCTCCTCTCCCCACACAAATACATAATTTAGAAAATGACAGTCAAAATAACCAGCCGCATCAATCACGCAGGAGCCACTACAGAAGCCTTTCCCAACACCCACCTCCTCCAGCCTGGCCTCCAATCCCATGCCAGCCCTTCTGGAGCAGCTGTGGGGTCCCATTCCATTTATCATTTATTTTATTATCTGGCTTGCAAGCCAATTTGTTCCACTTCGTGTTTCTGGTTTAAATATGTGAGTTGTATACTTCAACAGCATGAACAAAGGTTTTCGGGGACACCCTTGATGTACATTTCACAGCTACCTGCTTCAGTGCCTCTCTCCAATCTGCATGTAACATAGCAAATTTGTTTGCTATATATTTAAAAGAGGCAGCAGACAAGCACTTCTGCACAAATCTAACCTGGGGAGGGAGACAGGGGTATACTAACAGGCCAAGGTGTAATTTACCTAGATTTACTTTTCCTCAGACCACTACTCAGCTGAGCTTGAAAATTGTTGTTCCTGTTAGCTTTTCTTTCAGCCGCCAAACGAAAAAGGCTCAAAGCAGCTGCTGTTCTGACAAAGTATTGACTTCTCACGGGTGGGAGTGAACAGAAAAATTCAGCTCTGAAGCCACTGGCCTGCGTCCATCTGATATGTTATAAGAAATCCCTGAGATAACACTTAGGCTTCTGTTTCGAGCTACACGGTTTTTATTCTATTCTCTCAGTGCACAAGATTCAATGCCTTCCTGGCACTGAGTGGCAATAGCTCAAGGTGATGAGCAGTGAATCACAACAAACTTCACCGAGTGTCTTCATGCAGCCTATAAATAAAATCAGAATCTGTGAAGCTAGCAAACCTTCTGAGGTCTGAACATCCCAAGGTTATTCACTTCTAAACTTCTCTGGGAAGGATAAAAACACAATCAAAAGAAACGTGGTTTATGATGAACAAAATTTCTTAATGTGTGAAAATTCCCATTTTAATTGTCAGGGACGTTATGCTAAAGTATTGCAGACCTTTAACTTCTCACTCCCTGTGTTACCCCCAAAAAGCTCATTTTCCAACAGGGTTTGGAAAGTAATAGAGGTGAGCAGCGAAACACCAGCTGTAAGGAAAAGCTGAGGTTCTGAATTATTTTTATATGATGAAGTTGATGAAATGGGCTGAATAGATCTAATGTCTCATTATGCCACAAAGAAATTTCAAAACACTTATGCAACAAATGGCACATAACTTTTTAGGAATTTGGGTAACTTTAAGTGGGGATTTTCAATTTGTTGAGAGTATCTGCCTAGGCCCTCTTCTCTGCCCCCAACACCTACAGTTCAAGGGTGGGAACTGCAGCCATTCTGGTGTTACATGAGCCGGCTGCCCTGTCTCCCACCTTTGCTGACTAGACTGAGCCCATCAAATTTTCTCCCCTAGAAATTTAAATCAGGATTGGAAAATGCTAAATGAGTTTCTCCAGTTGCTTCAATCACTGGGACACAAACCCACGAGGTAAAAAGCAGCCCAGTTTGGCTACGCGGAATGAAAACTAGTTCAGTGATAGAAGGAAAGAAAATGAGTGCCGAGCTGGTGTTCCAGTTCCTGGTCTGAGGGCAGGCTGAGCCTAAGTCCCTTAAAGATACCAGAATCCTACTGATAAATTTCCCTTTTTATCTAATCTAGTAGAGGTTTCTCTTCATTTCAACCTAGTTCAATCAGGGCTAGGGCTAGAGCAGCATAAGCATGGGATGAAGGTTAAGTAATACTAGAATGATCCTTCAGCAAGTGAAAATAAAATTAAGATAATCATTAAAATTCCGAATCAGAAAACCGACTTTGATCAAAAAAGATGGTGCTGACATGCCATTTGAGAATCTGATTCCTACTTCTGTCATGTATTTATTATAGCATCTCAGTTCAAAATCAAAGAGCCTCAAGTTTCTCTGTGTCAAATGGGTAACACTTCCCTTCCAAGGTCATTTCTTGCTGTCCTCCCTGTCCCCGACCGTACTGACACGCAGCAGCAGCCAGGATCTCTTGCATCTTCCCTTAGTGTTAATTTGCTCACGTTAAGCTTCCTCTCAAAAGCCTACAGTAGCTTCCAACTGCCTGACATCTCAAATTAAAATACCCGATAAAGTGTTGCATCTATTAGTTCTGCATTACCTAACCACTGTCATAACCCATTATGCCTAAACTCACAGCCAGTCCTAGAGTCGGCTCTTGTGTTTGTCATCCCATGGTCACAAGACGCCCACTCCAAGTGGAGAGCACGGCACTTGCTGGTGCTTCCTCTTGGAAATGAGTAAAGGGAAGGGATCCCAGAGTCTGGACACCTGGATACCAGTCATGATTCTTCTATTAACCATCGTCTTTTAATTTCTGTAGGCCGGATTCCTTCTCTGTAAAATAAAGATGCTGGGACTTGACCACTGGCTTTTAGCTTTTTTTCTGCCTCAACACATCTAAGAGATGTGACAAGAACACGAGAAAAGTTACATAATAACATATGAAAACAGGATAAACTATGTCATATGAACTGCATAGAATACCCAGGAGATTGCTATTGGCTTGGCTGGCATCCTGGCAGAGGTAGAACCTGAGCTAAGCCATGAAGAAGAAGAAGGACAGGGATCAAAGGAAGGACACGCGCTTATGTCACTTAATTTTTCACCTCCTTTTGTGCCCGTTAGTGACAAATGGTATTAACAAACCTTTAGGAAAAAACACATATTAAGAGATTGTACTGGGAAGGAGGAAGAAAGGAACTACTCTAAAAATCTATCAAACACTTATTGAGAAAGGTGTCTGTAAGGCAAAGGGTAGTGCTAAAGGCGGAACCCAAAGGTAAGTGGACGTGGTCCACTGCGTCTAGTATCTAAGGTCCAGGACCACAGCTGCTTTGCTCATACTGCACTCCCAAACCCTAAGAGCACCTAGCTGAACACTCAATAAATTTCTGTTGAAAGAATACATAAATACAGCCCCTACTTTTAAGAACTTCAGGTTTTTTTAATGGAGACTAAAAGAGAGAGAGAATACGTTGTCCTTTCCCTTCAGGATCCCTAATAACTATGGCATCAACTTCACTTAAAGGGAGCCCTCCTAGGGATAATAGAGAGAAGAAGGCAAACCTCACACAACAACCATTTTATACAATAAATGATCAAATCCCACCACGTTAGCAAGTAAACAGATCTGTCACTAGTCTCATTCTCTATGCTGATGTATTAGCCAAGAATGATCCTTTTAATAAAAAAAGAGTAAGTCCCTCCACAGTGGTAAGCCCAAATCTCTCTGATACACAGGTAGCTCTCTGCATCATCAGTTCACAGTTGGTCGACTCTGTGGATGCCGGACCCCTGGTTTGGAAGGTGGACTGTACTATGGCCATTTTATAAAAGGGACTGAAGCATCTGCGGGTTTTGGTATCCGCATGAGTCCTGGAACCAGTCCCCCGTGGATACAAAGGGACAACTGTATATATTAATTTGTTTCAAAATGCCACTTCCTCTTAAGTTGGTTTTCCCCTCCAAATGCCTCAACCACAGGCAATTATGTCACATGCACCAGATCCGTGCATCCAAACGACAAACAGTTCCCTTAAACCAAATGTATTACCATAGCAACAAAGGGATTACCCTTGCCATTCTCTACCTGCCATGGCCCGATCTATTTAACATGGCTACACTACAGTGACACTATATAAATGATCATGCTCATTAGCAGCAAGAGTCAGCTCTGGGAAAACCATAAATACCAGACATGCACACAAACGAAACACACATACACACACAGCTGGACGATGGTGTCAGAGATCACAGTGCAAAGGGAAGGAGGGAGAACTAAATGTTCTTAAATTTCAGCTTCCAGTTTAGAATGATATGAGCACACAAATCTCCCAGTTCTTATTTTTTTAAAAAAGGGAAACACAAAAAATGACTTTATACCTATAACACACATTATCAAAAGTTGCTGAAAGCAAGATGATTAGATCAGAAGATCAGAGAGGCAAAGGATGAAATTCATCTTAAACTTGTTTTATGGTTCTGGTTTTGGTTTTTGTTCTGTCCCAGTTTCTGGCTTATTTCTCATTAGGAGAACAGGCAGGAGACTGGAAAATTGGACGCTGAAGGGAGTGTACAGCAGCTGACAGCCAGCTGTGACCATCCTCTCACTCAACCTGGTGAAATCTCCACCGACTTCCCCCGGGGAGATTCCTGAATAGAAAACTGAGGACATCCATCTGGTTCTCTGGGAAAGGAGAGAGTCATCAAGAATAATACGAGACTGAGTTCATGCAGGACCCCTACAGTTCACACTGGGACACAGGGCGAAACCTTAAGGTCAATACAACCACACCCAACAATTCTATCTTAAACCATCTGGTGGGTTTAATCCAGATAGGGGCTGGGTTAGGGTGGCCCCTGTGCCTTGCATCCACAATGACGTAGTAACAGGATCGCCATTGAGAGCTGGAATCAGCTTTGAGGCTGGAAAAGAGGATAAATGGCTCTTTGACTCACTTTGTTGCGCTCTTTCCTGTCACCCCCTCGGAAAGAGGAGGAAAGAGAGAAAAAGGGGACAGCCCTCTAAAAGATTCTAACTTATTTACATTAGACCATAGTCTGATAATGAAAACTTCACACAGACAAGAGTTTGTATTTGGCTAAAAATAACTGACATGATCCAGGAAGGGAATCTCTAATAACTGACATATGTAAAAGCCTGTATCGAAGTTTGAAGAACCCGTTTGTATACAGAATTCCTGTACTACTCTTCTAGATATAGTCCTCTGGCTGCTTTGCCAAAATCTAGCTTGCCACACACTGCAGCTATCAAACTTTGATTACAGACTGCAGAGATGACTTAATAATTTGTGAAAACTGTAGTTTTCCAGTACAGCGGTCTTTCCACCACAGATATTAATTTTTATTGTCGTAAACACAAGAAAACCTCTTAAAAGATTATGATGCACAATTATTTCTCTGTCCATTTGGGGAAAAAACCAAAACTTTGAGAACATGGAAAAAAAACAAATATTCACCCCAAATAACTGTTTTTTCCCTTAAAAATCTATCTTCCCAAGAAAAACATCACAAATACCTAAAATGATGTCTAGGGTGGCCTATTCACCACAAATTGCTCCTGTAAGTAGATAAATTATCAAGTAAAGAAGCAAAGAATTTAGAAACACTTCACGCAGTGGTACAATTTTATTTATATACCCACATAAAATAAGAACATGTGCCTCGGAGATCATTTACACAACTAAATGCTTTGCTGATTACCATACAAAATAGCTTAAGACAGATAACCTCTCACATCCGACAGTACACAGGACATGAGTTATGACTGCTGTTCTGTTTCCATAATTGAGTGAATGCCTTTCGACAACTGGTCAAATATCTGCGCCTCATTTTCAATAACGTGACATGCATACAAATACATGCTTACAACATATTATGGGACCCATTGAGAACAGTATGTTCTAAGAAAGTCCTTTTAAAGTTTTTAGTCTTTCTACTTTTCTACTCTAATAATTTGGGTTGACAATATAATAGAAGCGACCTGTAAATGACATTTAGAAGCAAAGTGAATTCTTTTCTGCCAGCTAATGAGGACTTCATAGCTGTTGGTCACGGTATTCACTCTACCTTCTGGCCAAGAGCAGACACTCTTGCTTGTCCCAGAACTAAAAATCAGAATATACTATGTAAAGTTAAACAATAACATTGCACTCGTACATATTTGCCTTGAGTTTTGTTTATAAATTATTTCTGCCACTTATAATCTAAATAATCAAAGATTAAACAACAGAAGTAATATGCATCATATTGTTTTAACTGAAGTGTAGTTGATGTGTACAATATAATGATTCATCATTTTTAAAGGTTATACTCCAGTTATGGTTATAAAATATTGGCTATACTCCCTGTGTTGTACAATATATCCTTGTAGCTTATTTTATATGTAATAGTTTGTACCTCTTTTTTTTTTTTTTAAGGTTGCACCAGGTCTTAGTTGCAGCACACAGACTCCTTAGTTGCAGCTCACCAGCTCCTCAGTTGCGGCTCACGGGCTCCTTAGTTGTGGCATGAGAACTCTTAGTTGCGGCATGCACATGGGATCTAGTTCCCTGACCAGGGATGGAACACGGGCCCCCTGCATTGGGAGCATGGAGTTTTAACCACTGCACCATCAGGGAAGTCCCAAATAGTTTGAACCTCTTAATCCCCTACTCCTATATTGTTCTGCCCCTCTTCCCTCTCCCCACTGGTAACCACTAGTTTGTTCTCTATATCTGTGAGTCCGTTTCTTTGTTATATTTACTAGTTTGTTGTATTTTTTAGATTCCACATATAAGGCGTGTCATATAGTATTTGTCTTTGTCTGACTTATTTCACTTAGCAACAATATTGTTTTTAATAGAAAAAATTATAAACTTCAAAATGCCCAACAATGGCCGAGTAATTCTATATGATTATGGACATCCATACAATATACAACTATTAAAAATGGTGCAAGAGGGACTTCCCTGGTGGCGCAGTGGTTAAGAATCCACCTGCCAATGCAGGGGACACGCGTTCAATCCCTGGTCTGGGAAGATCCCACATACCACGGAGCAACGAAGCCTGTGTGCCACAACTACTGAGTCTGTGCTCTAGAGCCTGCAAGCCACAACTACTGAGCCCACGTGCCACAACTACTGAAGCCCGCACACCTAGAGCCTGTGCTCTGCAACAAGAGAAGCCCCCGCAATGAGAAGCCCACATACCACAACGAAGAGTAGCCCCTGCTCGCTGCAACTAGAGGAAGCCCGTGCGCAGCAACGAAGACCCAACACAGCCATAAATAAATAAATAAATAAATAAAATTTATTTTTTTTAAAAATGGTTCAAGACGAGTAATCAAGTAGATTAATGGAACAGAATCGAGGGCCCCAGAAATAGTCCCCCACATATACAGTCATGATTTTCAACAAATGCATCAAAACAATCCAATAAGTGAAGAAAAATCTTTTCAACAAATGGTGCTGGAATAACTGGGTATCTATATGGAAAAAAATTAACTGTGACCCTTACATCACTCACACAAACTGACTTGAGATATAATATAGATATACGCATAAAAGCTAAAATTATAAAGCTTTTAGAGGGAAATATAGACTATCATCATAATTTGGGGGTGGGAACACTCAGGTCACAGAAAGCAATAATATTTTTTAAATAGTAATAAATATGACTGTTGAAACAGAAATTCTCATCAAAAACACAGTTAAGAAAATGAACAGGCAAGTCACACACTGGGAGTAAAAATCCACAAAACATATGTAACAAAGGACTAGGACTCAGATATATAAAAAACTCCAAAAACTCAATAATAAAAAGACAAACAATCCAATTTTTTAAATGGACAAAATACTTAAACAGACACGTCACAAAAGAAGTAATTGGCCAATAAGCACATGAAAGGTGCTCAATAGCATTATACTACTACACACCAACCGAATGACCAAAATTAAAAAGACTCAAGGATGTTGAACAACAGGAACTTTCATATATTATTGGTGAAAATGTCAAAGAGTGGGGCTCCCCTGGTGGCGCAGTGGTTGAGAGTCCGCCTGCCGATGCAGGGGACACGAGTTCGTGCCCCGGCTCCGGAAGATCCCACATGCCACGGAGCGGCTAGGCCCGTGAGCCATGGCCGCTGAGCCTGCGCGTCCGGAACCTGTGCTCCGCGACAGGAGAGGCCGCGGAAATGAGAGGCCCGCGTACCGCAAAAAAAAAAAAGAAAAAAAAAAATGTCAAAGAGTACAACCACTTTGGAAACAGGTTTGTCAGTTTCTTATAAGGGAAACACATACCTACCCTATGATCAAGCCATCCTACTCTAGGCATTTACCCAAAAGAAACAGGAATATATATATATGTATATATATATATGGATGCACATGAATACACACACGTATATACCTATACCTATATGTAAATATACACATACATATATCCACAAAAAGACTTGTAGAAGAATGTTCACAGCAGCTTTTTCATAATAGCTAAAAAACAGAAATACTCCAGGTGTCCACCAATAAATAGGAAAATGCGGAAACTGTGGTATACTAATACAGTGGAATACTGCTCAGCAGTAAAAAGGAATGAAACTACTGAAACATACAGGAACCTGGATAAATCTCAAAAACATTATGCTGAGTGAAAGAAAGACCACACTAAAAAAAAGTATACAGCTGACCCTTGAACAACACAGGTTTGAACTGCACAGGTCCACTTTTATGAGGATTTTTTTCAATAAATACGTATGTGTACTGTAAATGTATTTTCTCTTCGTAACGTTTTTTTTCTCCAGCTTACTTCATTGTAAGAATACAGTGTATAATACACATACAGAATATGTGTTAATTGACTATGTTATCGGTAAGGCTTCCAGTCGGCTATTAGTAGTTAAGTTTTGGAGAAGTCAAAAGTTATACCTGGATTTTAGACTACATAAAGGGTCAACACACCTAACCCCCATATCGTTCAAGGGTCAAATGTATATTGTATGATTCAATTTATATGAAATCATAGAACAGGCAGAACTAATCTGTGGTGAAAACAATTAGAACAGTGATTGCCTCTGGAAGGGTAGGGGGTGGGGAATAACTGGAAGGGTCATGACGGAACTTTCTAGGGTGCTAATGATGTTGTATAATCCATGTCATGACAGAATTTGATTCATACAGGTATATGTGTTTGTTAAAACTCAGAAAATATACATTTAAGATGTATGCATCTCACTGAGTACAAATTCTCATCAAAAGGAAACCTGTAAAAAAGTACTGAATTCCAGTTAATGATAAGCATTCTGAAATATGTAGAGTAAATATACTGATATGAGCAATTTACTTTGAAATGTATCAAATAGTTAAGATGGATTAATGAACAGAGAGAATGGTAAAGAGATCGATATGTGATTAAGGAAGTATAGAATAATGTTAACAGTAGAACCTGGGTGATATGTATAGGTTCTAACTGTTAAATTCCTTCAGCTATGCTATGTTTGAAATTTTTCGTGATAAAATTTTTCACAATAAAATGTTGAAAAACGTGGTGTGAAAAGTATATTTATTAACATGGAAAGATTACGTGTGTATATATTGGGTTGGCCAAAAAATTCGTTCCAGTTTTTCCATAAGATGTTATGGAAAAACCCAAACGAACTTTTTGGCCAACCCAATACATACCTATAAACACACACAAATATATATACATATAGTAATTATAAATAGCAAGATATAAAATAGCATCTATAAAATGATTGCATTCTAGTTTTTTAAAAGGTAAACATATGCACAGAAAAAGGGCTGGGAAGATAACCACAATTAACATATCAGTGCATTGAATAACTACATTTTAACTCTACTTCACAGAGGGACAATATATTACCCATTTGCAAAAAAACAAAGCACTGACAAGTTCCCCAGATTTACCTAGGCCATCTTATTTATAATTTTGAACTGAATAGCACGTATGTATTTCATAGTCTCCAGGGAGTGCTCTTTCTAGTTGGGGCAGACTAATGAGAATTTGTCAGATCAGGGTGAGTTTTGGGGTCTCTTTCCATGTGTTTCCAGGCACCCTGTATGTATCTCTACCAGAGCATCTTCATATTGTTTTGCAACTGCATATTTTTCCACTAGACCATTAATTCCTTAAAGGCAAGACCTACATCTTGAAGTTCAAATATCTCCAGAGATTAGTACAATATTTAGCACATATGGGACAGTCAATAAATGCTAAGTGAACAGAAGAATCAATAAATGAGCAAACAGCAATTTCAAGAGTGCCTCAATTCAAAAAATAACCTCCTTCACCCAGATTCTACTATCTCTGAAATGTGATCACCAGAAACTGTTACCTTTGGATTCACTACTACTGTTAACAGGAAAATGTCTTAGAATGTAAAAATTCTTACAAGAAGATAAAATTTTAAGTCACTAAAACCCATTCATAGATTGCCAACTCCTTGAAGGTAAGAGAAAGGGATTAGGCCATGACTGGATCCTGAGGATAGCAAGGTCCCTAGGACAGGAGAGGTTCAAAAAATGTGCTCAGTAGAAATCATGACTCAATTGGCTGATCAGTTAAGTAAGACATTAACATTAGGGGAGGCTGGATGAAGGGCATAGGGGAACACTCCATATTATTTCTGCAGCGTTTCTGTAAATCTAAACTTATTTCAAAATAAATAAAATGTTGACGGGGGCTGGGGGGGGGCGTGGATTGCAACACGTTGAGTGGGGCAGCTAAGGAAGCAGGAAGCATGCAGGGCACAGAAAAGGAAACCCTCCTTCCGGTTCCCAACCTTGTCGAGGACCAGCCACGCTTTCAAACTTTCAGTAGTAAGAAAAATATTTGGGCCTCCCAAAAGGTACCTGCCCAAAAAAGAAAGATAAATCAATCCTTGACCAAACTGAGGTCCAATCCAGACCACAACATGTCAAGACAGAGGGGTAAAATAGGTAGGAAAATATCTCTTTAAATGTATTTATACCTACACAAAACATTAGGAGTAACTGTACCGAGTACAGTATTTAAAAAGCACTTCCAACAGCTCAATGGTAAAGAAGTGTGGAGTGAACAAAGGCGGAGCCCTGGGTGCAGTCTCGGTGCTGGCCTTCTATTGGCCGCCCTTATTTATTCCTTGCCCCAACCACTGTTAACTTGTTTGTCAGCTGAGAATGACAACAGAGGTAAATTTCAAAAAGAATAAGCTCACACACGGTGCTCTCGGTCTCCAAGGGCAGAAGTCACATCTCCTAATATATTTTGTACTATCCCTGGCTCAGCGCCCCATGCAGGTAAAGCGCTTAATAAATGCTTTCAGTGGTGCCAATGGCTGAGAGAATTTGCTTCCCATCTCATTTACTCTCTCAAGGAATACTTATTAAATTATTTATTTGTACAAGGGTAGCCCCATGTTAGGTGCTATTTGTATCTTCTCCCAAAGAATGCCTAAATTCTGCAGGGAGGAATTTCATCTAAATCCAAAAGGAGGAAAATCTGTTGCTTGAAGGGTTTCCTTGGTTTATCTTGGGGCAGAAGTTTTGGAACAAGTGTTCCTTCAAAGTTACAAGTAGTTTTTAAGGAAGGCTGGCTGGGAAAGGGAAAAGTATATAAGAACTGACTGGTGGGGAAATGGGTTTTTCCAACTTTGGAGCTACCTGTTTATTCTGCTCTGTCTCTGCCAAGGTCCAGACAAGCCCGACAGGGCAGTGCCCCATGGTTTCAAGACTCAAAGTAGGTTTCCAATTCCAAATGACCCAACGTTTGTTTAGCCCCCAAATTCTTTCTTTTTTTTTGGCCACCCCATGCAGCTTGTGGGCTCTCAGTTTCTCAGTTCCCTGACCAGAGACTGAACCCAGGCCATGGCAGTGAAAGCCCAGAATCCTAACCACTAGGCTATCAGGGAACTCCCTAGCCCCCAAATTCTAAGATTTGCAAGAATAATAAAGTCAAACCTTGATCCTGAGAGTCTTTTTATGCAAGTACACAGCTGATGTTTTGGTTCAACCAATGACCGTGGATCAGTGGCGTGCTGCTGTTAACCTAGAGGGCAAGTAGAAGATGGCCCTCTCTATCTCACCCCTCATCCTTCCATCCATAGCTCCAGCTGGGGCCACAGTCATTCACTTTATTTTCGGTTCCTGTGCTCTGATGAGGAGCCTTCAGATGGGCCAGATCCCACCCAAGGCAAAAGGCTAACAATTCCCAAGCCAGCAACCTAAGGAGACAATGCTGGCCAGTGATTAGACCTCAGCACACTTAATGTTACCATACTGTGCAGGAAGGCAGGTCCCCAGAGTCTTTCTCCCCTAAATTACTATGCCTGCCTTGGTCTTTCCTAGATCTTAAGTTCCCAAGAGGATGTTTTTCACTGTAAATGTTGCACCTTCTGAGAGTCAAAGATTAAATAAACACTGAGTTACTCAAAAGCACAGAGCCACGTAAAATTATGCAGTCCTGTTATATAACCCCTACTCTCTCTTCCTAGTTGCCTCTCTGTGCCTCTTCCAAACCTGTTCATAAACCTGCCTGTTAAGGCCTGCCTGACTGCTCAGCCTTCCTCTGGTACCTCCTCTTGTCTTCTCCCTGAAACGGCCCCTTCGGCTTTCATTCTATATTCTCTGTCTTCTCCTCCTGAATCTTTCAGACTCGAAATGCCTCAGGAAAGAGACTCTAATTTCAGTACTGCTTCTGCTTCCAGAAGCAACATTTGCCTTCACTGTTTAAATAATATATAACACGATCTCTCTGGTAAGTACTATACACCGTCCTTTTCCTGATCACCTCTATCCCTCTCTCAGATTAAACTGTGGCTCTCAAGGTGTTTAAATTCATGCGGGGTGGGGGAGGGATGGAGAGACCAAGGGGGCCTTTTCTCTAGGTCTTTATAGCTTTGAAAATAAATAATAAAAAGATCACAGATGCCCGCTGTTCATTTAATAGTCCAAGAAAACATTTCCTACAAAATATAACATGGATCGAAGATCATCTGCCATGCCATTTAACAATGTATAATGATATGAAAATAAAAATACATTAGATAACCCCTTAATTATCACATATTAAAGAATACAGATATTGACTAGAAGGGAGCAATAAGTGGAGAATTTGGGTTAAAAATAATACTTAACATGTTTTAGCTTCTTTTAAAAAACTTCTTGCTTCTCATTTTCTGGTTTCTATCTCACTCCTTACTGCCTTCCTTTTAAAAATGAGATACAGCTATCACAGTGTAAACAGAGACAGTGGTACAAGGCACTGAATTAAGCAGTGCTCCTCTCGGTATAAGAAATCTCAGCTAGAAACAAGTACTTCCTTTTGGAGATTATGAAAGTCTCATTTTTGCCATGGAATGTCATATTTGGTTTCTCTTTTAGAGAAATGGAGGGATATGTCCTCTGTCCCAGGTAACAAAGTTGGTTTGTAAATAAATTTAAGAAATAACTATCACAGTTCTAAATCTCTTCCATATTGCATAACTGGCTTCATATTTTTATGCTCTGAAATTCAGCACTCTTTTAAGGTTGTCTTTTTTTAATTTAGTGGAAATACTTCCTTGGCAAAGGTCACAGAAAACTCAGTAGAGCCTTGCAGTCACAGTAAATATTTTATTAACTATCCTGTCCAAAAAATCACCCCTCTCTACCTATTCACTGCCCAGGTGAGTCCTTTTCCCCCATTTCCCATAACCCCATTCGAATTCTACCCCCAAAATATAGGTTGTACCTTCCTTCCCTAGTTCAAGAACATGATTTATTAATGCAAATGTGCTAGAATCTGAGACCTCATCATTGACTTTCTGAGAAAGCCATATGGCAAAACACCTTTAAATAAAAGCCACTGACCAAACATTGGCAGACTACCCGTCACTTGGGTATAGCTTAATCTGCCCTACTTTATTATGAAAGCTTCTTCAAGTTTGACTACTGATGCTCTCAATATCTAGCTCTTGGTAAATGAAATTGGTTTGCAGATGGTCCAGAGCTCAGAAGTTTATTAAACTGTTTTACATTTTTAGAAACCCCAAATTATTCAGTGCTAGGTAACCATGAAGTACAAAAGAAGATTTTTTTGTGGCCACTCAGTTTACTGTTAATGGCCTTGAACAACAAACAGTTTTGTTGTCAGACACAGCACACTAGGACAACTAAAAAAACACTGTACTGGGTGCATAATGGGCAGTGCTGGAGTTGTGTCATTTCCCTGTCTCCTGCAGTTATTACAAGGATGAAATCAGCCCATGTGTTCAATGCAGTTAAAGAATTTAAATGACTGCTACACTGAAATATTTGTTTTACTCCATTACCTTCAATTCCTTGTTCTGAAATTGGACTGTGCCCATTTTGTTTCTCTATACATGTCCCTTATTTGTCTTTGAGGAAATAAAAGTTAGAACCCTACTGCAATCCCACAGATAGAAAAATGCTAGATTCTACTACCATCATTAATGTTTCCAGGCTCCATTTAGTTCAGTGCTTCTCCCCAAGTGTATCAGGACACACTATGTTCCAAAGGCCTAACTGTCTTATTGTGACAACACCTGACTTTCCCCACAACATGGACTACCTTTGGGCAGATCCTAACCTCATACCCTTTGTCCTCAGATTTCCAATCAATTCAGTTCCCATCCCCTATCCTTACTAATTAGAATTCTATTCAGGTTTGCTTTGAAGGCAAAACAATAAGAATGTCCCCTGGGTGCATGAATCCCAACTCTAGAGAACCTAAAGGTAAGTACTCCCCATACTGGTCATACGGTTATGTTTTTACAAACTATGAACAGATGAAAGACACAACTTCTGATATCAAATTAGCCTCACCAAAAGCAACTCAAGATCAACTATTCTAAGACTCAAGTTGATCTCAACTCAAGATCAACTATTCTAAGACTATTCTAAGACAGAATAGTCTTAGAATATTCTCCCGCAATATTTCTGAAGTATATATCTTCCCACATTTAATCGGAATAAGATCTCTTAGGGAAAATCTTTGCAACTCACTTATTCTAAAACACTTATAAGGAACGAGCTACAGTTATTTAATATTGGCCACAAGACGGGAATAAAGACGCAGACCTACTAGAGAATGGACTTGAGGATATGGGGAGGGGGAAGGGGAAGCTGGGACAAACTGAGAGAGTGGCATAGACACATATACACTACCAAACGTAAAATAGATAGCTAGTGGGAAGCAGCTGCATAGCACAGGGGGATCAGCTCAGTGCTTTGTGACCACCTAGAGGGGTGGGATAGGGAGGGTGGGACGGAGGGAAACGCAAGAGGGAAGAGATATGGGGATATATGTATATGTATAACTGATTCACTTTGTTATAAAGCAGAAACTAACACACCATTGTAAAGCAATTATACTCCAATAAAGATGTTAAAAAAAATAAAAATAAAATAACATTGGCCAGTGACCATTTCCAAAGTGAGATTTTTTTTCCCCCCACTATGGTCATGATTAGCAATTAGTAATCTTTTCCAAAGCTGGGTTAGATTTAACGTGAGTGTGTCCTTCAGCGTGGAACACTGGGGCCTCAGTGGTTCATTGAGAAAGGTATTAAAGTGAACATTTGTTAAAAAGCATGGCAATATCTATTCTTAGATACTTCCTCAAACAGTGTATTATTAATCAGTATGTTTGAAGTTACAGGTGACAGAAACCCAACTCAAAACTGCTTAGGCAAAACAAAAAGTATATTAGCTCATTTAGATGGATAGCACTAAGAAGAAAACTGGAGTCAAGACTCAACACTGTCAGGAAACGCATTTGCTCTCGCCCACCACCCACCTTCCTGAGTCTCTGCTTATCTCTGTCTCTTTGCTTCCCTCTCTCTACTACATGTGACCCAGGAAATAAACTCCAGGCTATCATCTGTCCTGCACTTATATCTCAAAAACGTGAATGTCTTGCCCATCAGCTGTATCGTAAAAGTCCTCATTTGTCTGGTTATATCTGTGCCTTCCCCTGAACACACCACCGTAGCCTAGAAGATGGGGCAGCCTAGGAGACAGGGATCTCTAACTAGGCCTCAATCACATGCTTACTTCTGTGGCTAGGAATAGGAAGTAGGGAATAGGGAGGTTATAGATCAACATAATTATTGTCCTTATCAAAACCACATGAAACGGGAAAGAAGTCTCCAAATGGAAGGGACTGTTATTACCAAAATAAAAGAAAAACATCCAGGGCAGCCATATCGTTAGCTAGTAGAGTCTACCACTGACCTCTTTCACGCAAAGATGCGGTTGTCATCTATTCAGGTGTGATTCCCAGACTTTTTACAAATTTTGAGAAAGGGAGAGCAATCTGCCACCCACTCAGATGACATGTTGGATATATTCTCGATCAATAATTTTGAACAGCTGAACTCTGGATAATCACAAAGAGAATAACCTTGAATTCTCTGCTGCTTGGTTCTTATCAAAAGCTTAGTTTTAGGAAATAATATTCAAGGAAGATTACATGAAGGATTCGCTGTCCTCTATAACTACTGGTTACCTTTCCAACAGCCACTTTGCCCATCATGTTTTGTGTTGGCAGAACTTAATTTTGTTTGGGTATCTCCCCTGGCTCTATGTGTCTCAGGGCTAACACTCCCTCAGGGTCAAGGTCTGATGAGTTAAATTCTAAGCCAGTGATGATGATCCCAAGCTCGTTGCTAAGCTGCTTTAAGGGCAGACAGGTGACCCATCTCTAGCCAGTGAGACATGTGCGGAGTCTGCTTTGGAGGTTCTGGTTTGGAGGTTCAGCTTCCCTGCCACTATAAAGAAGAAAGAAGAATGGCTGGAACTCTTTCTACTTCTGGACAATACTGCAGCCACCCTGAAATGTGGAGAGGGGCAAGTCTAAAGGCAAACACACTGAAGATGGTGGAAAAGCGAGAGGGCTTACTGATGACACTGTAGAGCTGCCAAAGTCAGCTAGTCCTGAAATCTATCATAGAAATATCTATTATGATAAAAAAAGAGTCTATCACAGAAATACAACAAAATGCCTTGCAGTTAAACTGATTTAGTGTTGGAGTGTTCTGTCTTCAGAGTAAAGGATAGAGCAAAAACTTCTCTTTATCAGGCTTCCCTGGCAGTGCAGTGGTTAAGAATCTGCCTGCCAATGCAGGGTACACGGGTTCGAGTCCTGGTCCGGGAAGATCCCACACACCACACAGCACCTAAGCCCGTGCGCCACAACTACTAAGCCTGTGCTCTAGAGCCCGCATGCCACAACTACTGAAGCCCGTGCGCCTAGAGCCCGTGCTCTGCAACAAGAGAAGCCACCACAATGAGAAGCCTGCATACCGCAACAAAGAGTAGCCCCCGCTCTCCGCAACTAGAGAAAGCCCACGCACAGCAACAAAGACCCAACGCAGCCGAAAATAAATAAATAAAATAAATAAATTTATTTAAAAAAACCTTTCTCTTTACCCAGAATACCCAAATTGGACAGTTAATTATGAAAGAGTTGGCTAACAAATGGAATCATTAAAACCATATAAACATTATTTTATTTTTAAGCAAACATATAAATATACATCCATTCACCAATCTTTTGATGTAAGACCAAGGCATTTTCTTTGTGTATGGGACTCTGCTGACTGGTATTACAAACGTTGTTTCATATATAAACCACCTCCATAATGCATTGTTATACTTTTCTAGTTTTGGTTTCTTTAATGTAGGTGAATAAAGATACTTGCTAAGCAATCTGAATGCAAAATCCTTAGAGTTTTTATAATTTTTTTCACAATAGTTTACAGTAGTCTCCCCTATACCAAATTTAAAAGCAATCTGTTGATTCATTCTCAAGTTTTTCCAAAGCATTAAAATTTATTTTCTTAGAAATATCATTTTGCTCATATTTAACTACAATATTAAGTAAAATTTGCACAAACATACACATAGCTGACAGAAGATAAACATAAAATTCAACTGGAAGAAGCACACGTGCACAGGCTATTTAAGTAGCCACTAGCTGCTACTACAACTCAGCACACTGTGAACAGTAGTCACAATGCTTTGCAGAGAAAATGGAAGCTGGATTAATCAAGAAATTTGGTGAAATGAAGGTCAATTAAGAAAACTTGTAAATGTGTATCTTATCAGTCATATAACTTGCAAATATTTTCTCCCATTCTGTAAGTTGTATCTTCACTTTCTCAATAATGTCCTTTAAGAGACAATTTTTTTTTTAATTTTTATGAAGTCTAATTTATTTTCTCCTTTTGTTGCTCATGCTTTTTGTGTCAAATCTAAAAAGCCATTGCAAAACCCAAGATCATGAAGATTTACCCCTGTGGCTTTTTCTAGTAAGTTTATAGTTTTAACTCTTATCTTTAGGTCCTATCCCTTTGAGTTAATTTTTGTAGACTAAGCTCAATATTTATTCTTTGCATGTGGTTATCCAGTTGTCTCAGCATCACTTGTTGAAGAGACTTTTCTTTCCCCTTAAATGGTCTTTTGACCCTTGTTGAAAATCAGTTGGCCAGAGATGTTTGGGTTTATTTCTGGTTCTTCAACTCTATTCCATCAGTCTATACTCCTATCCTTATGTCAGTACCACACTGTTTTGATTACTGTGGCTTTGTAGTAACTTTTAAAATCAGAACGTATAAGTCCTCAAACTTTGTTCTTCTTTTCCAAAATTGTTTTAACTAATCAGGGCCTCTTGCAATTCTACATGAAATTGAGGATTGGCTTTTCCATTTCTGGGGTGGGGGTCGGGGAAGCCACTAGAAATTGAATAGGTATTGCATTGAATCTGTAAATCACTTTGGGAAATAACCATTTTAACAATATTAAGTCTTCCAATCAATGAACACAGATGTCTATCCATTTACTTAGGTCTTGTTTAATTTCATTCAGCAGTATTTTGTAGTTTTCAGTGTATAAGTCTTTCACATCCTTAAATGTATTCCTAGATATTTTATTTCTCTGGATGCTTTCTTAATTTTCTTTTAGGATTGTTCATTACTAGTATATAGAAACACAGCTGATTTTTTGTGCTTTGATCTTGTACCCTGCAACTTTGCTGAATTTGTTTAATTAGCTCTAGTAGTTTTTGTGTGTATGCATTCTTTGGGATTTTTAACATACAGAATTATGTCACCTGCAAATAGATATAGTTTTACTTCTTCCTTTCCAATTTAGATGCCTTTCATTTCTCTTCCTAGCCTAATTGCTCTGGATAGGACTTTCAGTACAATGTTGTATAGTGATGGTGGAAGCGGACATCCTTGTTTTGTTCCTGATCTTGGAGAGAAAGCTTGCAGTCTTTTACCACTGAGTATGTATGTTAGTTATGTTATAAATGCCTTTTGTCATGTTAAGGAAGCTCCCTTCTACTCCTCGTCTTCTGAGTCTTTTTGCTATGAAGGGTGTTGAATTTTATCAAATGTTCTTTCAGCATCTATTGAGATGATCATGTGGATTTTTGACCCTTTGTTCTATTAATGTGGTATATTAAATTGATTTTCTTAGTGGTTACCATAGAGATTACAGTTAATATCCAAAGTTTATAACAAACTAGTTTGAAATGATACCAACTTAGCTTCAACAGCATGCATTAAATCTGTTCCTATCCAGCTCTGTACCCCCATTTTATGTTGTTTTTGTCACACATTACATTTTATACATCATGTGCCCATTAACATAGATTTATAATTATTGTTTTAGACATTTGTCTTTTAAATCATATAGGAAAGACAGAAGAATTACAAACCAAAATTACAATGATACTGGTTTTATATTTATCTATATAAATAGATATATTTATTTAGTGAGAATTTATTTCAGTGATCTTTATTTCTTCATATGGCTTTGAGTTACCGTCTAGTGTCCTTTTGTTTCAGCCTGAAGGACTCTCTTTAGCATTTGTTGCAAGGCAGGTCTTAGCAATGAACTCTTTTAGCTCTCATTTATCTGAGAATGTCTTAATTTCCCGTTCTTTTTTTTTTTTTTTTTTTTTTGCGGTATGCGGGCCTCTCACTGTTGTGGCCTCTCCCGTTGCGGAGCACAGGCTCCGGATGCGCAGGCTCAGCAGCCATGGCTCACGGGCCCAGCCGCTCCGCGGCATGTGGGATCTTCCCGGACCAGGGCACAAACCCGCATCCCCTGCATCGGCAGGCGGACTCCCAACCACTGCGCCACCAGGGAAGCCCATTCCCGTTCATTTTTGAAGGACAGTTTTGCCAACACAGAAGTCTTGGTTGACAATTCTTTTCTTTCAGCACTTTAAATATATCATCCCACTGCCTTCTGGCCTCCATGGTCTTGATGAGAAATGGGCAGTTCATCTTACTGAGAAGCCCTTGTATATGACAAGTTGATTCTCTCTTGCTACTTACAAAGTTCTCTCTTTGGCTGTCAACAGTTTTATTATAATGCGTCTAGGTGTGGATGTCTTTGGGTTTATCTTACTTTGATGCTCTTAGACTTCTTGGATGTGTATATTAATGTTTTCCGTAAAATTTGGAAAATTACAGACTTATTTCTTCAAATAATCTTTCTGCCCCTTTCTTTCTCTCTTATCCTTCTGGGACTCCCATATTGCATATATTGCTAAGCTTGATGGATCCTATAGGTCTCTTAGGCTCTGCTCCTTTTTCTTCATTCTTTTTGCTTTCTACTCCTCAGACTGGGTAATTTCAATTTTCCTGTCTTCCCATTTGTTGATTCTTTCTTCTGCCTGCTCAAATCTCCTGTTGAAGTGCCTTAGTTTTTCACTTGTTTGCTTGTTTTTAATTTCAGTTATTGTAACTTTCAGCTCCAGAATTTCTATTTGGTTCCTTTTTACAATTTGTATCTCTATATTGATACCCCCTACTTGATCATACACTATTCTCCTGATTACCTTTTGTTGTTTATTCATGGTTTCCTTTAGCTCTTTCAGCATATTTAAGGGAGTTAATGTACAGTCTTTGTCTACTAAGTCTAATGTCTGGGCTTCCTCACGGATGGCTCCTACCAATTTCTTCTTTATCAATGGGTCAGACTTTCCTGTTTCTTTGTACGTTTTGTAACTTTTTTTTTTGAGAACTGAACATTCTGATAAGGGTTTCATATTCAGAAAATACAAAGAACCCTTACACTTCAACAACAAAATAAACAACCCAATTTTGTAAAATGGGCAAAGAATGTTGAATAGACATTTCTTCAAAGTAGGTATTCAATTGGCTAACAAGCATGTGGAAAACATGTCCAGCATCATTGGTTATCAAGGAAATACAAATGGAAACCACAGTGAGATACCACTCTCTACCCACTAGGATGGTTATAATAAAAATAAATAAATAAATTACAAAAAAGAAGGAAAATAAGATCTGGAGAAATAGGAATCCTCATATATTCCACCGGAAATGTTAAATGATATAGCCACTGTGAAAAAACCTTGTGGTTCCTCAAAAAGTTATACATGGAATTACCATATAACCCAGCAATTTCAGTATTAGGTATATACCCAAAAGAACTGAAAACAAATAAATACTTGTTCACAAATCTTTATAGCAGCATGATTCCCAATAGCCAAAAAGCTATAAACAATCTAAATGACTATCAACAGATCAAAGGATGAACAAATTGTGCTACGTACATACAATGGATGATTATTCAACCATGAGAAAGAATGAAGTACTGATAATTTGAATGCACTGCAAAAACATTTTGCTAAGTAAAAGAAGCAAGACACAAAAAGTTACTTGTTGTATGGTTTTTATGTGAAATAGGCAGAAGAGACAAATCCACAACAGAAAGCAGATTTATGGTTGCCAGCGGAAGGGGAGAAGAGGGGAATGGGGAGTGATTAATTAATGGGTATGAGGTTTTCTAGAGTGATAAAAAATTTTTTGAAACTATAAAGAGATGGTAATTGCCCACATTGTGAATATTCTAAATGCCACTGAATTGTACATTTTAAAATGGTTAACTGCATGTTGTGTGAATTTCACCTCAATTTAAAAAAGAAAATAACTTCTGTGGCTTAAATTATGCCTCTAAATCAACCCTAAGTCTCAGAGCTTCAACTTCACTGCTTTATCTCCTGGAAGAATCACTTCTACTAAATTGCATTCCTAGTACTTGGCATCATGTACTTGGCATCATGTACTTGGCTTGAACTGAGAGGCATTACAAGTATCAGCCAAATGAAAACTATTACTGTAGCTATCACACGGCTGTTGTTGAAAGCAGGCTGATTTCCCTGTCACCCAGTGCCCACTTCACAAGGACCCATAGGAGTAATTCCTCTCAGGCCTCACTTCCTAAAAAGGTTCCTGGATAAACAGTATCTTTTTAAACCTTAAAGACGCTGCGTAACTTGAAATGATTGCACTGAGTTGTTTAGGGGAACCTGTTCCACTCACACCACCTTTTCCCAAATCTCCAGAGTGGGCAGCAAGTCTTTAGACCTTCTCAAGTACTTGAGCTGGGAGAAGAAGAGAGAAATAAGAAAAAGTAAACAAAACGAAGTCACACTGATGGCAGAAGACTTCAGTAAAGGTCTTAAAACCCCTGCAGCTGAGGTCTGCAAACACCATGAACCTAGACCCCAACTCCAGCTTCATGGAGGCTCAGCCTCCCCCAGGAGACCTGCTCTTAGATCAGTGTGATGTTTCAACTTGTGGCTCCCCTTAATTTGAGCCTGAAGCTCAGATGCAAATTTATGGTCCACATTCAATAACAGGGGCAGGCAAACCTTGTTAACACATTTCTGCAGCCTTAAACTTATTGCATGCCTTTATTTTCACCTTCACAATTTTATCTTTCTTTTTTTACCTGTATTTCTATTAACCACTCAATCTTTTTTTAGGACAAGATGGAATATAAATAACAGGAAAATAAAAGTATGTGTCACGTTACCAATCTGTATGGAAAATAAACAACCTGCCTACAAATATAACTGCCATCCACCTCTGTGCAGTGATGAGGTGACCCACCATTCAGGTAATAATATTTAAGATAAATTCTTTACCTTTCATTACAGAATTATCAGCTCAGTTTTCAATCAATGATTTGAAATTACGGCACTTGTAAAAAACCTTAATTTAAAGTTATCTACTGTCCAGTCCCTTTCTTAGACCAGGGAAAATTACTAATACTTGAGAGGACTAGTCTCTGGTGCAACTGTTTCCTCCATTTTATCATATATTTTTATCCTTGTAATAATGGTTCAAATATATATATATACATATATGTGTGTGTGTATGTGTGTGTGTGTGTGTGTATGTTTTATTGTCAGTTTCAAATCCATTTTGAAAATAAGCAAAGTTAACCAAAGAATGAAAATGAAAGAATAACTCAATAGTCAGTGCTTCCTTCCTTTCTCCCCCTCCACCTTCCTTCACCATTAGAAGCCCAATGTATACAGTTTTTATCAGTGGGCACAATCCTCTCTACTAGTACCTTGAAAAATGTACAACAGTACTTATGAACAAAAAAGAATACGATAGATTAAACACTTCTAAGTAACACGAGTCAAAGAAGAAATCTCAAGAGAAAATTTAAAATACTAAATGAAAATAAAAATAGAACTTAACAAAATTTGTGAGATGCAGAGAAAGCAGTGCTTAGAGAAAAATTTACAGCATTGAATGCACATATTAGAAAAGAAGAAAGATCTAAAATCAGTAATACAAGCTTCCACCTTAGGAAACTAGAAAAAGAAGAGCAACTTAAATCCAAAGTAAGTAGAAGGAAAAAAATAATAAAAATTAGAGTAAAAATCAATGAAATTGAAAACAAAAAATCAATAGACAAAAATCAATGAAACCAAAAGCTGTCTTTGAAAATATCTCTAAAATTGAGGAACTCTTAGCCAGATTAAGAAAAAAAGACAGAAGACACAAATTATTAATATTAGAAATGAAAAAGCGGTCATCACTACTGATCCCATGGACATTAAAAGGATAATAAAGGAATATTACGGAGAACTCTAGGCCCACAGATTTGATAACCTAGGTAAAAGGGACCAATATCTTGAAAGACACAATCTACCAAAACTCATACAAGGAAAAATAGATCAATGGCCTATATCCATTAAAGAAATTGAATCAATAATTAAGTACCTTCCAAAACACAAACACCAGGCCCAGATGGGTTCACTGGTAGATTCTACCAAACATTTAAGGAGGAAATTATACCAACTCTCTATACTCTCTTCCAGAAGACAGAAGCAGAGAGAATATTTCCTAACTTGTTCTATGAGGCCAGCACTACCCTAATGTTAAAACCAGACAAAGACATTGTAAGAAAGGAAAGCTATAGCCCAATATCTCTCATGAACATAGACACAAAAATCCTAAACAAAATATTAGGAAATCAAATCCAACAATGTATAAAAAAGCATGTGGTACAGAAGGCCTGGGTTTGAGCTTCAGGTTGTCACATACTATTTAGTGGCCCTGGACAAGTCACTAAAACTTACTTTATCATAATTGACACCTGCCTACCTACTGTATAGTACTGAAGAAATCAAATAAGAAAAAAATGTACAGAAGCACATCCAATTACATTGTTACTCCAAACTAGGAAGCACTAATTTAATGAATCACAGCACTGATACCCTGAGCGACAAGAGTCAAGAGTGGGAGTTACTGAAATCAAAGCCACAGGTTTAATCTTGGATGGGCTTCAAATTCCCACTGGTATTCATGGCAACAGACTGTAGCTCCAAGTCTAAGTAGCCACCTCCAGGATGCACAGACAACCACCAGGACCAACACACGCTCCCAAGAAAATGACTTGAAGATGCAGATCCTGCAGACAGTGGCAGGACACCACATCTCTCAGGCACCACCTAAGTGCATGACAACACTGCCATCCTATGTTTCTGTAGAGGCTGCATTTATTTTCCACTAAGTGTTCTGGCAGACTGCTTTATCGGAACCTATTACACAGCCACCAATTTATTCGAAAAGGGGAGAAAATAGACACACACAAAAAAAATTCATTACCCCCAGGATATGTCACAGTTAATGGTAATTAATCAAACTTTTTTCCCTTCCTGTAGAAAACCAGCCACATAAATAACCGTATCAGGGATCAATGGAGCATCTGTTTCATCCCTTAAAAAAGCTACTGGCAGAATGCTGCTCAGATTTTCTGGTATGCTTAAAGAAAACTATTTTCAGACAAGGGAGCTATACTTTTATTTGGAAAAAGAAATCCATAGTCTCTTTCCTAAATGTGTTTTCTATGCCATAATTACATTCTTTTATATATGTGTACACACACATTAACACAGGTGACTTGATCAGAAACGCACATATAAAAAATTTAGGTTAGTGCCAATAAAATAGGAAGATAAGGCTTTAGGAATTTCCTTTGACATTTTAGTAAAGCAAATTTCATTTGGAAATGTTTCTGTACATCTAAATAGCATAACTATACTTATAAAAATGTCTAATCTCCCGAACTCATATCTATTGAACAAAATGAAGGAAAACTGCCCCTTATTTGGCCAAATAAATGGCCAAATTATTCTGCCAACTAACCTAAATTTGGGTGTTTGTATTGCCTTCAGTACTGCTAGCATCACCAAAATTCAAACTCCAAGTATTTTGCTGTCCTCTCCAAAACCAAACCCCATAGGGAGCTTCATCCTCATGCTCCTCAGCAAATTATTTTCACAGTGAAACGTACTTAACCAAGTGCCATTTTAACCAACATCCCTGATAGGTACCCAGGCAGCAGCAGTCCTTTTCAGTGCCTCGGCAACTTTTGTCAGCTAAAAATACCTTAAACATAAAGGGATATGCTAGTGTGGCTATGGTGGGTAACCTATTTGAAAAACATATAATTTAACACTGCCGGCTATTTCATTTATCCTTCTCTGATTTAAGGTATTTCAAAGAATTAGACTTTTCTTTCTGGAAATGTCTGAACATATTTCCTTGAATTCCCTAAAAATATATTTGGCTAGATTAGGTCATTAACTCCAAGAAAAATAAACACTATTATTAATAGCTATGGCTTGGAGAGCAGTTACAGTGTGGCCTGAACTATTTTAACAAATTCATACATTTGCCTTTTAGCTTCTTACTTTGAAGATTGCAAGGTTTCATATTTTAATGAAGATTCTAACAGATAGAAAAATATTGGGGAGTCACAGGAATGTAAGGTACAGCACAGGGAATATAGTCAATAATATTGTAATAACTCTGTATGTGACAGATGGTAACTAGACTTATCCTGGTGACCATTCCATAATATATAAAAATATCGAACCACTATGTTGTACACCTGAAACTAACATTGCATGTCAATTATAACTCAATTTTAAAAATATTAGGGAGGAAGGGAGGTTGATAATGAAATCCCCCTATACAGAGTCAATCTTATTTCACTCTTAAGGATACCCAGGGAACAGAGCCAGTACCAAACACAAGGGAAGGGGACTGCTGCAGAGTCATTTGCAGAGGTGGTCCCTGAATTCATACACGTACCAAATGTTACCAAATATTATTTTAGCTCAGGGTTTCTCAACCTCTACACTACTGATATTGTTAAAGAAAAAATATTCTGACACTTGCTAAACCAGTAAGGAAGATTTTATTCAGGATTATCGCAATGGCTGTCGACTGTTGCAATAGGGGAGAGCGATCAGGTTCAACTCTAAACACTGCAAAGATAGCTGGGAACTTATACTAACAATCAGAGTGAGGGGGTCAAGAGATGGAAAATTACTAAGACAAGACATCAAGGGTAGGGGGATTCTTACCAAACTGACCTAACAGGAGTCTTGCTGAACACAGGCCAGGGTGATCAGACATCAAGGGTGGGGGATAAGGAATTTGATCAGATAACAAGGGTGATCTGGTATGGAAAGCTAGCGGTGCTGGGTTTCACTAAACTGACTCAGCAGAATCTTGCTAAAACTGGGCTAGGCAGGCCAAAGACAGGATGGGGGCCAAGGCTGAGTGAGGCCTAAACAAGAAGGCTTGGAGGCGCCCAACTAAAGTTTGGGAAGGAAAGAGTCTTTGTCAACATCTTGGATCAGTTAAATCTTTGTCTTGAGAGGCCATTCTGTGCATCTGAGGATGTTTTAGCAGCATCTCTGGCCTCTACCTACTGATTGCCAGTAGCACCTCCAACCCCCTCCACCCCCTCCCGCCCCCAGGTTGTGACAATCAAAAATGTCTTGAGACATTGAAACCACTGCTTTAGACCAAGGATTAGCAAACTTTTTCTGTAAAGGGCCAGACAGTAAATATTTTCGGCTTCAAAGAATACATATACATATTCTTCTTTGTCTTTTTTCAACCATTTAAAAATATATAAACTATTCTTAGCTGGTAGATCATAAAAAAATGCAGCAGGCCAGATTTGGTCATTGGTTGCCAAGCTCCACCTCAGACTACCACTTTCCAAGTAGATGTAGACAGTATACATATACTATTATATTCAACAAAATACAGATTTACTTAAACTATGATTTGGGTCTTGGTAACTTTCTATCAATATTATTTTCTCAAAGGAGGAAGAACAGAATTAGAGGCAAAATCTTGTGGCAGTCCACTTTTTTTTTTTTTTTTTTGCGGTATGCGGGCCTCTCACTGTTGTGGCCTCTCCCGTCGTGGAGCACAGGCTCCAGACGCGCAGGCTCAGCGGCCATGGCTCACGGGCCCAGCCGCTCCGCGGCATGTGGGATCCTCCCGGACCGGGGCACGAACCCGTATCCCCTGCATCGGCAGGCGGACTCTCAACCACTGCGCCACCAGGGAAGCCCCACGTATGTTTTTACATTAGAAAAGTAAGCGAATTCACAATAGCCTGGGGAAAACTGCTCCCGCAAATCTGCCCTTTCCGCTCTAAACACAGCCCAAACCTTGCATTTCCATCCCTTGGTCTTCAGATCCCCAACTACATAGCATTGATTTAGGAGTTTGTTTTTGTTGGTGTTTTTTAACTGACACTACTTTGGTTTCTGTTTAACATGTTTTTTCATACTCTATCTCTTCATCTAACATTCTGGAATGCATCTCTAAAATTAATCTATCCCAGGCTACAGAGTCTACGAATATGAAGTAGGTCACTGGAACACCTTATCTTGCTTAAGGGTCAGTTACATTAACCCCCATGTGCCACAATCCTCTCAGCTTTTGCCTCTAGAAACAAATATGTCCTCATATATTAACAGGATTACCCTGGAAATGATGACATGCTAAAAATGACCCTAGGACTATCTAAAGGTTATACTACAATCCAGCTACTGAATGTGAGAATTTAAGCTATGTGGTACTCTTGTTTTTAACAGTTACAACAAATACAACTGAGAAGAAAAAAAAGACCCAGAACCTTGTATATTTCAATTCACTAGATTCCATTAGGCAAGGTCTAAATTACTAGGAAAAATGGAGAAAATATCTCTGAACAAATGCAGTAAAACATGTCTAACCTCATAGGATATATCTGCCATGTGCTTATTCTTCTTTGATAAAACATCAACATTAAAATGTCTCCTTTGGGGGCTTCCCTGGTGGCGCAGTGGTTGAGAGTCCGCCTGCCGATGCAGGGGACACGGGTTCGTGCCCCGGTCCAGGAAGGTCCCACATGCCGTGGAGCGGCTGGGCCCGTGAGCCACGGCCGCTGAGCCTGCGCATCCAGAGCCTGTGCTCCGCAACCGGAGAGGAGAGGCCACAACAGTGAGAGTCCCGCGTACCGCAAAAAAAAAAAAAAAAAAAAAAAAAAGTCTCCTTTGGGAGCTCCCTGGCAGTCCAATGGTTAGAACTTGGTGCTTTCACTGCAGGGGGCATGGGTTCAATCCCTGGCGGGGAACTAACATCCAACAAGCTGAGTGGTGTGGCCAAAAAAAATTTTTTTTAATTCTCCTTTGATGCTGACACTGTAACTAGCAAAGCAGAAGCTTACCATATTCTTTTTTTTTTTTTGGCCACACTGCACAGTTTTCAGGATCTTAGTTCCCCGACCAGGGATCGAATCCGTGCCATCAGCAGTGAAAGCGTGGAATCCTGACCACTGGACCGCAGGGGAATTCCCAGAAGGCATATTCTTTATTTTTGAATTAATTTATTTTCAAATATAAAAACAATATATAGCCATTGCAATATATAGAGCCATTGCAACATATAACCAACAATATATAGAGAGAGAAAATATAAAGATAGTAAAAATCACTCAAAGCACCACCACGAGATAAACTATTTTTAAAGCTTTAATATATTTCTTCCTAGTCTTTTTTCTATACTTTCTAATAATTTCATAAATCTTACTAAGTCGGAAGCATAATATATGTGTGTTTATACACACACTTGGCAAAAGGTTTCAACAAATAAGAGATCTATATTTTTAATGTCTTTCGCTCATTCTTTTATAAATCTATCATAAAAACCCAGAAATCTAGGGACTTCCCTGGTGGTCCAGTGGTTAAGAATCCGCACTTCCATTACAGGGGTCGTGGGTTCGATCCCAGGTGGGGGAACTAAGATCCCACATGCTACGTGGCATGGCCAGAAAATAAATAAATAAAAGTAAAATAAAATAAAAACAGAAATCTAAACAAAGTTATGTAAAAATGTACTGAGTCTCTCATTGAAGATTATTTCTAAGAGTGAAAAACAGGTACAAGCAAAGTGTTCAATAATAAGAGAAGGATTAAATACATATGGGACATCCCTATAATGGAATGAAGGACAACTATTAAAATTGGATTTTTTTTAAGAATTTAATGACTTGAAATTAAATCTTGATTCCTTCTGCTTCCATTTAATTTTACATCCTGAGCATTTTCCCCAGTCATTAAATTCTAAAAATAATCTAATTTATAAAATTTAGATTTTAGATTTCTTAATATCATTGCCAATATTCTAGCAATTTACACTCGCACCAGCAGATTCTAGGGTACATCTCGATGAGCCTTTAAGAAGGTATACTCTTAAATCAACAAGTGCAAATACCTTGAAAATGTATTTCAATAATGATTCATGAAAGTAATTATTTAGATTTTTTAGATGCTTGTAATTAAATCTCCTAAAACATCCAAAAAGTTGCTAATTTTATGTAAAGTGGCTAGAAACAAAAAGCGGTAAGACTCCTTTCAAATCCACATTTTATATATATACATTTCTTTAAGTGCTGACATACTGTTCTGCAAATTACTTACTAAAACTGTCTGTGACCACTTAAGAGGAAATCATCCTAAGCTGTGTAGCAGCTTCTAGTTACCACTCAAAAAGAAGCAACCGAAACAGACAATTAAAACAAAGTTTGGTGAGTCATATGGTAGGGAAAGAATGGCATGCTACGACATCATATAAGAAGCATTTAACCCAACCTGTTGGTTGGAAGGCAAATGGATCAGACAAGCCTTTCCAGGTGAAATGAAATCTAAGCTGAGTCCTGAATATGGAGATGAAGGTGTTAGCCAGGCAAATGGGGCAGTGAGGGAAGAGTACTCCGGGAAGAGGGAAGAGCGTATGCAAAGGCCCAGAGGAAGTAGAGAGAACATGACATATTTCAGGGAGTGCAAGTCGTTTACTACGGCTGGAGCACAGAACTGGAGTGGGAGAGCACTCTTCTTAGGGGCTCCAAAATTACAGAGGCCCTCCCTCTCTGGCCAGACTAGACTCTGGACTTTTTTGTATTGTTCTTTTATTAAAATAAATAGAAACTAAGGACCAAAAGAGGCAGAGACTCTTCCCAGCTCTCTTCCTTGTGGCGAGATTCTTCAAATGGTGGAATTGTCCTGTTCCTCCAAATTGGTGGGGCTTGCTCAACAATGAAGTAGATGATAAGGGGTTTGCCCAACACTGGAGGACCAGTCGAGGAGGGTGAGTCTGGCAGATACAGGCAAGTGTCATGATGAGATTTACTGCTAGGAAGAATAACACTCTGGCAGTAATATAAAGAAATGGATGGAAAGAGGACACCGTTATAACAGCGGAGGTCCGGACGAGAATACCTACGATGGAATGCAGAGAAATGGAAGTGTGCTTTGAAGAGAGACTAAGTAGGTGGACTGGAGAGGACTGAGCGGACGTCCAGGTAAAGGGGAAGGGTAATCCTAGATGTCGAGCTTGGACTACTGAGAAAGGAAGGCAGCAGAGCACAGTGATTAAGATTCCTCGCTCTGGGGCTTCCCTGGTGGCGCAGTGGTTGAGAGTCCGCCTGCCGATGCAGGGGACACGGGTTCGTGCCCCGGTCCGGGAAGATTCCACATGCCGCGGAGTGGCTGGGCCCGTGAGCCATGGCCGCTGAGCCTGCGTGTCCGGAGCCTGTGCTCCGCAACGGGAGAGGCCACAACAGTGAGAGGCCCGTGTACCGCAAAAAAAAAAAGAAAAAAAAAAAAAGATTCCTCGCTCTGGGATTCCATTTCTACCAGATAATGGTTTTGTGACCTTGGGAAAGTTACTTCAACTCCATGTGCTTCAGTTTCTGCATCTGTATAGTGCGAATAACAGTAAAGTCTATCTCAAAGGATTTTGTGAGGAGTTACATGGAAGTTCTCAGAACAGGACCTGGCATGTAGAAGATGCTGGATAAGTATTAGTCATGTAAAGGGTGATGGTGATGCCATTCTCCAAGATGGAGAACACGAGAGGAAGTGCAGATTCCAGGGGAGAAGAATGATGAGTTCAAGCTCGGATATGTTAACCTAATCTGCCTGCAGGACATCCAGGAGGCAGCCGATGACATGGGGCTACAGCTCCGAGGAGAGTTGTGAGTGTCAGATGCTACTTTATAAAGGGTGGTGCTAAGGAGACATCTGAGCAAGGACCTGGCAGACAGGAAGAAGCAGGCCCCAAGGGGACAGCACCTAGTGAGATGTGGAGAAAAGAACTCGGGCAGTCCCTAGGGAACACCGACATTCAAAGGATAGACAGAGGGAAACAGACTGGGAAGGAGCAGTCACAGAGACAAGAGGAAGACTCACAAAAAATAATTCTAATAAAGCTGTACCGTAAAAACTAAAGAAACAAAAACATGAATGACACTGAGATAAGGGCGACATACCACAGTGCACAGGGAATCAGCTTAGAGATTGGAAATCAAGGGTAGGGACAAAAAGATCTCAATAAAAAATAGTATTCCCTAAGAACCAGCATTTACTGTTTACTAATTTTTTTTTTTATAAATTACCTAGAAGAACCACATAGTGAGATCTCCAAGTTTATAGGACGCAGAGAGCTCTTTTAGTGAGCGGACTGCCTTACCAATGAGGATAAGCCTGCGAAAAATCTCATACAGTAATCTGAGTAGCCAAGAAAGAATCACATTTTTCAAGGAAAGAAAGCAGAACATAATGGCTTCACTGAAAAATAATGCAAACTGCATTTTGAAAATAAAGTTCTGGCCCCGAAGCCTTCAGTTACTGAACACAAAAAAAGCCACTTTAAATCACATCACTTTGGGGCTTAGAGGAAACAGAGATAGTCATTGGTCCAGATCGTAGATATGGGAACTATTCTGGAAATCTTGCTGAAAAGCAGATAACTGAGTCATCCAAGACCACTGAGTCAGAATCTCAGGGTACGAGGTTAGGAAAAATGTACCACTTTCTGACAATTTTTAATCAAGCTTACCAGACAATTCACGTGCACACCAACATTTGGGAAGCCCTGATCTGCCTGAGCAGGAGACCAAGGGCTAAAGAAAATGAATGGCTTGGACAACAGCACACAGCTAACGAGAGCATCTAGAGCAGTTCTCAAACTCTAAAACGCATCAGAATCATCCAGAAAGCTTGTTTAATACAAATTTTTGAGCTCTACTCTCAGCGTTTCTGATTCAGCCCAAGAATTCACATTTCTAACAAGTGTCCAGGTGAGGCTGCTACTGCTCACCTGGGGACCACACTTTGCAAACCTCCGGTCTGGACCAGTCATTAGAGACTCTTCTCTGAGTACATCAACTGAATGCAGCCTGTACCCTTAAAGAAAAGGCAGGGTATTTCAGGAATGAGGCTGAAAGTGAAATAGAAAAACATGACAAAATATAAATTTCATACATGTATTCTAAGCCCTTCTGGTCAATTGGAAGAGTCATAGAAAGCTGGAAAAGACCCAGACTAAGCTAGAGTGAAATTATAAGGGTCAGGGAACATGAGAAGAGACCAAAATGACTGAATAAATAAAAAGACTAAATTCACAAAACAAGGTAGAGACAGGTCATGATTTTAAAATCCGTAAAATTATGAAAAGGTATGTGCAGAATGAACAAATTTCAGAATGACAGCATTAGGCAGCTGGTTTGATTATTTGACTGTGAGAAGTCGTTTTTAAGTCTCTTTTTTGTGTTATTTACTCAGAACATCCCAAAACAGTCTTGACGCTAAATTTTAACTCAAAACAACTTTTGAAAATGGTTTCCCACTGGTCCCACACAAAGCCAGGGAAGCCACGGAGAAACATTCCTCACTCACCACCTCAATTCTGCATGACTCAGACATTCTGGTATTACATTAGAAAGAACAGCATTCCAAGGCTACTCTAACTGCTCCTCTTTTCTCATATAGACAGCCCTTAACCCTGAAACACTACATTCAAATACAGAATTCTCTCAACAGCTCAGAATATCTGTAATTGCCTCTGTCTACCTGCTATTTGTCTCACTGTTCTGAGAACACATCCAAAATCCATAACGATGAATTCCACTGACAGCATCTCCTCAGGACTGTCATGCACATATTACATCATACTGTCTTCACCTCTTTTCAAACCCATTTTCCACTTGTGGTTCTTACTGTGCTACCTCTAGTATCCGCTGTCATTTCCTCCAAAGAAATACACCTAAGTGTTAGATACTTTCATTATCCATTTTACTCCTACATCCAGCTAAGCTGCTCCCTCTACCTTCTAAGTATCCTTGCCCAGGCTTTCCTCTTTGTTACATATATTTGCTTTTGTACTCTCCCCACCCAACTCCCAACACCCTCCTGTCTTCCCCAAAATAACCTGACTTCCAAAGGCACAATATCTGGTTTTTGACCTTTTCAAAGCCAGTGTAAATATCATTCTGTCAACACATACACTGCTATTTAGAGCTAAGAGGCAAAAACAGGATCTAAGTAACTTCTGCTACCCAGACAGGTGAATGGTTCAAGCTGGCTTAGGTTTTTCCCAGGATTCATTACAGGCTATTCTTCATCATAAGAATGTCGATTCTGCTTCTGGCCTTGAAACTAAAGCTTCCTAAGACATTAGAGGATCTCTCATTGGCCAAGCCCTATAAAAGGACACAGACACAAACAGACAGACAGACACACACACACACACCCCTACCTGAAGACCAAAACTCAGAGTTTACCATCATCAAATTCCAAATATAATAAGTCATTGCCCACCAAATAACTAACATAAAACTTAAACACAGGCTCTATGCTTACCTACAATTATTAAATCTCAGTCTAAGGTGAGCTTCAAATCTATGCAATACTGTTTTGTTTCTGAAATATATTCTTAATTAGAAGCAAGAGACTTTATGGGAACTGCTATATAGATCCAACAGTGACATTATGACTGTCTGTTTGTCCTTTCCTTATCCTAAACTGTCTTTAAAAATACAAACTTCACTGCAATAAGTAGTGTTGGGAAAACCAGATATGCACATGCAAAGGAATGAATTTGGACCTTTACTCTACACCATATAAAAAAAGTAACTCAAAATGAATCAAAGACCTAAAATAAGACTTAAAACTATGAAACTCTTAGAAGAAACATAGGGGAAATGCTTCATGATACTAGACTTGGTAATGATTTCCTGCATAAGACACCAAAAGCATAGACAACAAAAGTGAAAACAGACAAATTGGACTACATCAAAATTTAAAACTTCTGTGCATCAAAGGACATAATTAACAGAGTAAAAGGGCAGCCTACAGAATGGGAGGAAATATTTGTAAACCATATATCTGATAAAGGGTTAATATCCAGAATATGTAAAGAACTCCTACAACTCAACAACAAAAAGACAAATGACCCAATTAGAACATGGGCAAAGGACACTGACTAAACATTTTTCCAAAGAAGATATGCTAACAAGCATATGAAAAGATGTTTAACATTACTAATCATTACGGAAATGCAAATCAAAACCATGAGATATCAGGATGGCTACTATCAAAAAACAAAACAAAACAAAAAACAGTGTTGGTGAGGATATGGAGAAACTGGAATGCTTGTGTACTATTGGTAGGAATACAAAATGGTGTAGCTGCTGTGGAAAACATTATGGTGGTTCTTCAAAAAATTAAAAATAGAATTACCATATGATCCAGCTATTCTACTTCTAGATATATACCCAAAATAGCTGAAAGCAGGAATTCAAACAAATATTTATATACCCATGTACAAGTAGCATTATTCATAATAGCCAAAAGGTTGAAGCAACCCAAATGTCCATCAATGAATGAATGGATGCACGAAATGTGGTGTGTATGTGTATTTATGTGTGTGTGTATGTGTGTGCATGCGTGTGGGTATAATGGAATATTATTCAGCCTTAAAAAGGAAGGAAATTCTAACACATTCTACAACATGGATGAACCCTGAGGACATTACTCTAAGTGAAATAAGCCTGTCACAGGAAGACAAACACTGTATGAATCCACTTCCATGAGGTATCTAGAAGAGTTAAATTCATAGAGACAGAAAGTAGAATGGTGGTTGCCAGGCACTGGGGGAGGGAAGAATGGGGAGTTGTTTAATAGGTAGAGAATTTCAGTTTTGCAAGATGAAAACATTCTGGAAATTGGTTGCACAATAATGTGAATATACTTAACAATACTGGAACTATACACTTAAAAATGGTTAAAATGGTAAATTTTTGTGTTGTGTATTTTAACACAATTTTTTAAGTACAAACAATGAAATATTTTCTTGTAATAGACTTAACTTATAAATCTATAGTCACATTTTTATCTTACATAAAGTGTATTATCTCTTAATATTAACATGCACAGAATGCTGTAATATTATATATGTCTTTGAAAGTAAAGGTATAATCTGTAGAATTGAAAATATCTAAAAAATAACACATTTTATACACAAAGCTTACATTCTGTAAAATTAATAACTTTATAGGAAGGGTTACTAAAGAATGCACATGATAATGAAAATAACATGGCATCAAAGTCTAGTACTTGATGTTAATACTCCATTTCATGTAGGGTATTCAAAGAGCTTCATAAAATCTCAGAGCACTATAAAGAAAGGATTTCACCTGTCTAAACCATAAATTGCACAGCAAAGCTTTCATCACAATGTTTACTGAAAAATGCTTGACTGGATGCTAGAGTAGCATAGCACAGACTCCAGGGCCTCTAATACCTACCTTTGGTGCTCCAAGGACAATGGTGCTTCAAGGACAAAGGACGACTCTGCCTGAAAAAGTTTCAACGTCACACCCCCTACCGGACTCTTAATCGCCCTCCCCACCAAGTTGCGGTGGTTACGAAATTCCTGAGCCCACCTGGGCGACGGGACCTGTCCCAAATAAGGAAAGGCATCTGCCCTGTCCCACTCCCACCCTATAGAAGGAAGGTATATGTGCCTCAACCAATCAGTAAACGAAATTTTCACCTTGGACCGTTCTTTTATTTTCTGCCTATAAAAACTGATCAATAGCACATGTTTGGGCTCGACTCTCCCAGACTACTAGGAAGTCAGCCCGCTGTTCTGGCAGTGACCCCTCTCTCTAATAAATTCTATCTTCTTTACATTCTGCCTTGTGTCTGGAAATTCTTTTCCAACTCGCGTTCGGACCACGACACTACCCCGTTGCTCTTTACCCTCCATCTGAATAAGATATCTGACGTACGACTTACTGGCAAATTAAGAAGATATTTCATAAAGACATTTCAAAAAACTTAGTATTCAGCATCTAGAGGTTAAAAAACAGATTTATCTATTTGCATCCAATGAAAAATATATCCATTTTGAATTTAGACATAAAGTTCAAAGTATAGCTTTATTCAGTTACATTCTTAATTTCATCTAATAATAAGCTATTTGAGAACGTAACCCTGTGTCACAACAGTATACTAAAAGTACTGGCACTGTTTTATTCAAAGCAAAAATTAAGGTGATTACAACACCTTTAAAACCAAAAATACAAAGATTAGGTACAACTATGCTTTTATTGCATTGGGGGTGTCAATCTTGGGTGGTATTTACTTGTAAAACGCAGATTCCCAAACCCTTCCCCCTAGCACTCTGATTCAGATTCTGACACACTAGATGGTGGCCTACTAATTTGTATTTTCAATGTGCTTTTTAACAAGCACTCTAACAAGGCTTTGAGAAACAATGCAAAACACACCTCTAATAAGATGCTAATTACAGTGCCTTAGAGGTATACCTTATGAGGAAGTTAAATATCATCTTATTCAACCTGATAAACACAGGAATCCTTTCTACAATACTAACAGATAGACTGATTGATCAATTTTAATAAGAAAGAATACCAACATTTATATACAAATAAATAGCATATGCTTCTCTGTAAAATACAAGTCTAATCACTTATTTTAACAAGACTACCATTGCTTGAAACTTAGAGTCACCTCTTTCGAGAATTAACTTTCAATACAGTGTATAAGCCTTCAAACACATATACAATTATAAAAAGAGAAACTGGTTTCATTACGTTATTGCTCCTGATCAAAATTAGAACTCCCCAGATTCCGTAGCTCTGAAGACATTTAGATTACTTCCCAAATACACCCTCACAGGGTTGAGATTTGCCACCACAGAAAATAGGATGTTTAGATACATGTTTATGTATGGCCAAGTCGCTTTGCTGTGCACCTGAAACTATCACAATATTGTTAATCGGCTATACTCCAATGTAGTTTAAAAAGAAAGAAAATAGGGGCTTCCCTGGTGGCACAGTGGTTAAGAATCCGCCTGCCAATGCAGCAGACACGGGTTCGAGCCCTGGTCCGGGAAGATCCCACATGCCGCGGGGCAACTAAGCCCATGCGCCACAACTACTGAGCCCGCGTGCCTAGAGCCCCTGCTCCACAACAAGAGAAGCCACCGCAATGAGAAGCCCGTGCACCACAACGAAGAGTAGTCCCCACTCACCGCAACTAGAGAAAGCCCGTGTGCAGCAACGAAGACCCAACACAGCCAAAAATTAATTATTATTTTTTTTTAAAAAGAAAGAAAATAGGATGTTTAAAAGAATGCTACCAGAAGATCAAGATGCAGTTCCCAAAGAAAAAATGTTTAAATGTTTTGAGAAGAGGAGAGAGTGTAGCCTCTCAGAAACACTGCTTTGAACAAGATAATGTTCACCTCTGTGGACAGGCAATGTTGCCTGCCATTCCAGTAAACAAAGAATGTTGCTGCCATTCTAGTAAACAAGGACCAAGCCATCAGCTGCTGCAGCATCCCACCCCACCACCACTGATGGTACGCCCTGAGGGGAATTCAGGATAGAGAAAAACAGGAAGCATTTTGTGCTTTGGATACTGGCCCTAGATAGTTAGGATGCATATCTAAGGAATAATTTTATTCAGCCCAGATTCTTACATCTCCCCATACACAGAAAAGCATTAAAATCATTAACTTGCAATGTCTGTTTTTGTGATTAGCAGTTATCTTTTGATGTTCAACTACATTTTTGTTCCAGCCCAATACACCTATGCATCCTGGCTCCTCCCTAAACTCTCTGGAGCAGCTCCTCAGAGGTATCTGAGAGGCTGTCTCCTGGCCTATAGTCCTCAGTAAGGTCCCCGAATAAAATTTAACTCGAAACTTCCAGGTTGTGCATTTTTCTTCTGTCAACACTTGGATGTGTAAATTCAAGTAGGCTTACTTTTTTTTAAGTTTATTACTGAACATTACTGAACACATCTCAATAGTAATAAGAAAAGATGACATTACCTGTGAGTGCTCTCTTCACGAGCCTTCTGCTAGGTTGCGTTTGCTTACTTCACTCTATCAGAGGGGTAGAAAAGATTTCTCCAACACTTGGCACTGCTGGCAACGCCCAGAAGAAGACTTCCAAAATCTACAGAAAGGAATTAAAAAAAAAAAAAGCCCCAGAATCACTGATACACCACAAAAAAAACCCAATCTAAATTTCTCCAGTTTTTCTCCCCCATATTTACCACCATTTGTTGTGCACTGAGTGGGTTCTCCTCAGATTGCACTTATTATTAAAAAAAAGTTATAAACAAGGGACCTCCCTGGTAGTCCAGCGGTTGAGGGTCCGCACTCCCAGTGGCAGGGGGCGTGGGGGAGTGGGGAGGTGGCAGGGTTTGACCCCTGGTCGGGGAGCTGGATCCCGGGTGCCCCAGCTAGGAGCCTGCATGCCACAACTAAAGATCCCGCATGCTACAATGAGGATCCCGCAAGGGGCAACGAAGATCCTGCGTGCCACAGCTGAGACCCAGCACAGCCAGACCAATAAATAAATAAATATATATTTTTTATATTTTTTAAGTTATATGCAAAAATCAAATCTTTACTTAGAATTCTGAATGCTAGCCAGAAATGAAAGACTCCTACTGGGTAGCAGAAAGTAGAGAAGGATTCTTCTGTCCTCCAAGAGATGGTAAGTAATTATATACTTCTTTTAGAAGAGAAAAAAATGTGAAACTAAATAAATCCATATCCATGCATCAGCAGCATCATAGTATAAGGACAACAAAATATAAAATAGCAAGGAGAGGATCACAAATAACTTTCGTAACCTACTTTTTTAAAAGTGTGATACTCCCCAAATATTCCCTGGTACCTCTGACCTATCCAAACACTGAGAGTTGAAAGTTTAGTTTCTGCCATCCCATGGGTAAAGTTTACTTTGGTCTTAGACGCACATTTCATATCATCAGGCCTAACTGGGAAGATAAGTTTCACAATACAAATGCATGGCTTAATCCCTACTGTACAGGCAGAAAAACATAAGCTTAAAGAAGGCTGGGAAATTATCCCACCTAAGATAAACAGTGCAGAGAAGAGGTGTCCCGGAAAGGACAGCAAAGAGACTAACCCCAAGCGGTTAGAGCATGAAAGGCAGAAGCTAATGCAAATGCTGAACAAACCCCATGAGAAGCCGCTATTCTAGATCAGAACAGGTGCAAGCTAGAGACAATGACCAAGAAAAAACAATTTTTAAGAAAACAATAAATACTATACTTAGTTAAAGCATGGGAACCATTTAAATGCCCAATAACTGGGGAAGAAGAGTTAAGTAAATGTGACAAAAAGACATAATTTAGTTAACCACGATTTTGTTAGCTGTCAGAAAATTTTGAGTTTTAATAAAGTGAGAAAACGCCACTTATCACATAAAGAAGAAAGAAAAAACAGAGTACAATGCTGTAATTACATATGATCACGATCACTTACACAAAGCAAGAAACAAGAAGCAACTTGTTCTGATATAGTTAGAAGTATTTATAAGTGAAATTTCCCCGACTTTAGATGGGTTAAGGTGAGCAATTCAAGTCAGGGTCTAGTACAACAAATAGGTCTTTTCAAAATCTCTGCGTAGCAAGGATGCACCACTCACTAACATAATAATTTTTCTGGAACAGCCCTGTATATTAAAGGATGGTTCCCTATAAGTCACTGTAAGAGGTTGTGTGTGTGTGTGTGTGTGTGTGTGTGTGTGTGTGTTTGACCTATAGATATCTCAAAGACTTGGAATGCAATACCTTTTCTTATAACAAATGTTTTGTGAAAGGGAAAAAAATGGAGGAAGGGACCTCAACTTGACCTAAAGCTTCAAAACTAGGCACAGTTGTAATGCCTGGGCACCAAAGAGTGCGTATGGGGCATGAGAAGCAAAGGATAACATTTGACAAGCAAATAAACAAATTCTTCTTATTAAAATTTTGTCAGTACCTTCAAATCCACCCTCTTCACTCTACTCAATTATAAAGCACCTGGGGGCTTCCCTGGTGGCGCAGTGGTTGAAAGTCTGCCTGCCGAAGCAGGGGACACGGGTTTGTGCCCCGGTCTGGGAAGATCCCACATGCTGCGGAGCGGCTGGGCCTGTGAGCCATGGCCGCTGAGCCTGTGCGTCCAGAGCCTGTGCTCCGCAATGGGAGAGGCCACAACAGTGAGAGGCCCGCATACCGCAAAAAAAAAAAAAAAAAAATTATAAAGCACCTGGGACCTTGCAGTATAATTCATAATCAAATCTCCGGGCATTTATTCGCAAGCCGTTTTAAAATGGCTTACAAGCAAGAGAATTCTACTTCTTCCATAATACCATATGAACTGTTTTATCATCGTGTCCTGGAGAGAGACAGGCTCTCCTACCGCCTCTTAAGAATTACAGATTGCTTCCAGATGCTTTTCAGGTGATTTCAAGCCTTTTCTCATTCTGTGACTCTTGAATTACGAAAGGGCATCTCTAATTCATGAGAAATACTGCTCCCACTTCAGTGTCCATTAACATACATTCTCCCCTTCCACTACATTGTAGGCACTCACACACGTATGCTTTTAGTTAGGTAATAATGCCTCCCTGTGTATCAGTCAGGGCTTTACTGAGAACCACTCATATTTTACCATCGTGATTCCGCTAGCAGCCACACTTTGAGACTTCAAAGGAGGCTGAGTCCCTTGACAGTGATGCACAGAATGACATCAAAAGCAAGGTTAAACAAAACTCAAGTAAAGGGAAAGGACTCTCTTAAAATTCACTGGGTCTTGGTAATTCTCTCATTATCACCTCATTTAAAAACAAAGTATGTCTCCTGCTAAAATGTGGGGAAGTTGGCAGTTAACAATTCAGTCACACTCAAATCTCTGCCCAGGCAAGTGCTTTCCTTCTAACAAAACGTGCTATCTCCACACAGCAAAACCAAATCCAGCCTCAGAATCCTTCTGGGCAGTGGCTATGTCACATCCCTAAATTCAACAGAGGAACAAAATTTAAACCTCATTTCCAGATGGCATAAATTCAGTGAATTCAGACCTCTACTGTGCTGAGTGCATAAATCTGTTAACAGGCAAAGAGTGCACAAAAAGCACAGCAAACCGCCAAATGAACACTGTGTGTTGTGGGCAGAGAGAATTAATATCCACATCACAGATTTCTCTCTGTATCGACGAAATGAATGCAGAGGGGCGTTTTTACAGGAGGTGTGGATTTTTCCATAGCACTGGATTAACTGACCAGTGTTATAATCAAGTGCTTTCCTGGAGAGTAATTAACAAATCAATCAATCAACTACAAGTTTTCAAATACGTGGAGTTGAAGATGAGTTAATTATTGAATAATTTCATTCTCCAAAAGAGCCGGTGACAGGTTATGTGGAAACTTGCAGAGAAGAACAAAATGTTCTACCAAGGCCCACAGTCTTCACTATTCCACTTAATATTAATAAGGGACTTCCCTGGTGGCGCAGTGGTTAAGAATCCGCCTGCCGATGCAGGGGACACAGGTTTGAGCCCTGGTCCGGGAAGATCCCACATGCCACAGAGCAACTAAGCACATGAGCCACAACTACTGAGCCCACGTGCCACAACTACTAAAGCCCACGTGCCTAGAGTGCGTGCTACACAACAATGAGAAGCCCACACACTGCAAATGAAGAATAGCCCCCTCTCACTGCAACTAGAGAAAGCCCCAGCCTGCGTGTGGCAACAAAGACCCAACACAGCCAAAAATAAATAATTTAAAAAATAATTAATTTTTAAAAAAGAATATTAATAATAACTCAAGAGTCTTAAAATGGTTGGATCTAAACTCAGTCCCTGAATTTTATAGATGATAAAAATAAAGCACAGGGAAGCTAAGTGACTTTAGGGAAGACAGAGGTAGAACCCGTATCTTCCAACCCACGGTGATGCGATCTTCTCCACATTAAACTCACAATTCCTCAACTATCTACCCATTAAGTCTATTTCATTTCCCTCAAACAGCAAAGCTTTTAAAGCTTTGGGAAAAGTGGAACCAAATGAAGCTTCAACCTCCAGTTTCCATCCAATCAATCCCTGAGATTTTACATTAATTATATAGATTCTCTTCTTCACCCAAGAAATACAGTGTAATTTGGATCACCTTGGGAAGGTCCCAACCATGAAACAAATGAGTGAGCTACAGCACATCACCGAGGAGGAAGAGCAGACAGAGACAGACTACAGCCATCTCAGAAATGAATCAAGGATACTGACTGATCAAAATAAACAACGGGGCTTCCCTGGTGGCACAGTGGTTGAGAGTCCGCCTGCCAATGCAGGGGACGCGGGTTCGTGCCCCGGTCTGGGAAGATCCCACATGCCGCAGAGCAGCTGGGCCCGTGAGCCATGGCCACTGAGCCTGCGCGTCCGGAGCCTGTGCTCTGCAACGAGAGAGGCCACAACAGTGAGAGGCCCGCGTTTAAAAAAAAAAAAAAAAAAAATGAATAACGAAGATTAACAAAATCAAAATCTAAGTATTAAGTGCTATTTCCCAATGTAACAACTATTCCTAAGATGTTTCTTAAAGAAAAAAATGTAGTGTTCATTGTTGTTTAAGGTTGTGTAATCAAGCAGATTTGGAAAATGCGACATTCTAAAATATCCCTCTTGAACATTCACAAAGCGCATCACGTGTATAAAGGCTCGAAGAAGGCCTACAGGAAAGAAGCCCACTTAGTTTTGTTTAATATATACAACGTTTCCCAATCTTATTTGACATCTTCTGTTTGCAGAACCTGTACTGACATTCTCCAAGAAGCATCCTTCAGGAAGCACATATAGCATTTTTGATGAATAACATGGCATCCATTAAGCAGCATTTATAGTGAGATTGGCTTCCTCTTCCAGACCCAACTGTTAAAAATCAACTCTTGGGACTTCCCTGGTGGTCCAGTTGTAAAGAATCTGCCTTGCAATGCAGGGGACACAGGGTTAGATCCCTGGTCAGGGAACTAAGATCCCACATGCCACAGGGCAACTAAACCCGTTCACCACAACTACTGAGCTCATGCACCTCAACTAGAGCCTGCGTGCTGTAAACTAGAGAGCCCACATGCCCTGGAGCCTGTATCCCACAAATAGAGAAGAGAAAACCCACACGCCACAACTAGAGAGAAACCCGCTCACCACAACGAAAGATCCCGCACCGCAACGAAGATCCCGCGTACTGCAACTAAGACCCGGCACAGCCTAAAAAATAAATAAATAATAAATCTTAAAAAAAAAAAATCAACTCTTGAGGTAAAGGACCCTGTGATTACAATGAAAATAACAACCACCACCACCAAGTAATAAGTGCTAAGTGCAAGGCACTGTGCTAACTACAATTTTTTTTTGAGAAGGGGTAGGATGTATTCAAATTCAAATTATACTCCCCAGAGCCTGTATCTATTCATAAACAAGAAAACATTTTTTAACAAATAAACATATCACATACACTGTTCTGTACCTTGCATTTTTCACCAAACAACATATATTGGAAATGACACATAAAGAGATTCACTGGTATCTTTTTATGACTGCACAGTTTTCTAATGTACAGCAGTACAGTAACACAATGTACTAATTCAGTCTCCCATGGATGAACATTTTGGTTGTTTCCAATCTTTAGTCATTTTATAAACATTACTACATAAGTATCTCTGTACATAAATCATTTTCTCATGAATGTAATATGTATGTATATGTAGGATACATTCATAGTATATATGAATGTATGTATATCTAGAGGAATGTACTCAATATTTGTACCTAGGATAAATTTCTAGAACTGGAGCTCCTAGTCAAAGGTATGAGATTTTGCCAAACTGCCCACTAAAGAGACTATTGTTTTGCACTCATTATCTCTACAGAGTAGGTTACAGAACTTCTTAATCTTTGCCCATCTAATAGTGATGAACGGTACCTCGGTTTAGTTCTAATGTGACTATCTCTTATAATGAGCAGAGTTAAGCATCTTCTTCATATGTTTAAAAGACACTGTTATCTCTCTTTCTGTAGACTATATCCTTTGTCCACTTTTCTACTGGGTTGTTGGACTTTTTCTTATAGATTTGTAGAAGCTCTTTATTAGGGAAATCAGTCCCTTTGTGATATGAGGAGCAAAATTTTTTCCCCATTTTCTTGTTCTTTGTCTTCCCTTATGCAGGATTTTTCTGTTAGTTTTTTAATGTAATCAAGTTTATCAATCTCTTATGGCTTCTCTCTTTTCTGTCTTACTTAGAAAGGCCATATACACTCCAAGATTATAAAATAACTTTCCCATGTTTTCTTCTATAATATACTTTATTTTTAAAATTTCTGTTTAATATAGATCAATTTTGGTGTAACACTTAAGATATTGCTCTAAATAGCTTTTTCTTCCCCCCGTCCAGATGGCCGCCTGGTTATCCCACCACTGTTTACTAAACACAGCATCTTTCTCCAATTAACTTGATATTTGGTAACACAAATGTTTCAATTATTGTAGCCTTAGAGTATGTTTTAATCTCTTTTTCAGAATCGGCCTACCTATTCATGCTTACTTATTTTTCCATGTGAGCACAGAATAAGGTTGTTTAGCTCCCCCAAAGTCCTGTTGTTATTTTTATTGGAATTACATTAAACATACACATTAATTTAAGGAGAACTGGCATCTTTATATCCAAGAATACGATAGGCCTTTTCATATCTTTTTTGTATCCCTCAGGAGCATTTTTAAACTCCTTCACACATATTATACATATTTTTTAAGTTTATTCTTAGGTATTTTATCCTTTTTATGGTAAATTTTTTCTTCCACTACATTCAAACTAGTTGTCAGTATATATGAAAGCTATGAATGCTGACATATTACTTTGGTATCCAGGCACATTTATAAATTATCTTATAAATTATCTTATTCTTTATAATTAGTTTTTCACTTGATTCTCTTGGGTATTCTAGTCATATATTCCTATCATTTATTTGGAAATGATAGGAATATATGACTAGTTTTTATACCTTTATAACTTTATTTTCTTTCTGTTGTCCACCTACATTAACTTGTGATTCCAAAACACCATTAATAAAGAGTGAAAATAGTGGACATCCTTATTTTGTTTCTGGCTTTAATGGTCTCAAATTTCCTATTAAGCCTGAGATGGTTTTTAGATTGAGAAAGACATATTTTACTAAGAATACTTTCCTACTATATTTTGACGGTTTTTTTAAAAAATCAATAATGATACTGAATTTTATCAGATGTCTTTTCTATAAAAATGATCATATGATTTTTTCTATTTACATTTAACAAGATGATGAATATCTTTAATAAATTTCATACTACTGAACCCTCCTGCATTCCTAAAACAATCCTCACTTGTTATGGCGTATTATTCTTTTAATGTGTACAAAGCACACAAACGTCATCTCACTCCATCCTCTAAGCAGCCCCGCAAGGTATGTTTTGGCACCATGGCTGCACGGGCCCTCACCCACCGTACTCCCGCTCTCCTCACTGCTCCCCCTCCAGGACTGTGCCGCTCCTGCCAGACCTGCTGTTCCCGGAGATCCTCCATCCCCAGATAGCCTCCTCTATCCTTCCTCTCTCCATGTACGCCTCTGCCGACACAGCACCTCCACACAAAGGCCCTCCCTGTCTACTGTCTACCCCATGTAAAACAGACAGGAAACACCTTCCGATCTTGTCACTCATTCCCTGACCCTGTTCTATTTCTGTTTGTAGCAACTGTCACCATCTAGCATATATTATATTTCACTTCTATTAATTTACATTCCATCTCCCCCAGTAGAATGTAAGCTCCATTAAGAGAAGGAGTTTCATCTCCATTAAGAGCAGGAGTTTCATCTTCTAGGCCTGGCACACAGAAACTACTTAATATTTGTTGAATTAGGGAATGAACAAATGAATAAATGAATGAACACCCATTTTATAGACAAGAAAGCTGAAGCTTAAAGAGATGAAGTAAAATCATTCACTGGCAGAGCGGGGACTGAAACCCAAGTCAAACTTCCAATTCCCTACCCCTAACCCTTAAAACAAATGACAGGTGATTTTAGGCCACAGAAAATGCTCATATATCTTATGAATACGAAAGTGCAAGTTAGTGACTCCATTGAAAGTAGATGTCTCTTTACAAGGTAAGCAAAAGAATCAGAAGATGGCGCCCATAGACTGGCTTTGGAGCCCAAAGAGATAATCTCCAGCCCTACACTTGTCCAACACAGTCACCGCTAGCCATGCATGGTTACTGGAACTTGGGATGTGGTGTCAGCGACTACGGAACTGAAAGTTTAATTTTATTTCATTTTAATTAATTTAAATCTACAAACTGATACTAGTGGGAACCCACTTTTTCTTTCTTTTTTTTTCCATGGCGGGAATATTTTTAATAGTACAAAATACAAAACAACCCAAATATCCATCAGCGGTAGAATGGATAAATAACGGTATATTTATACAATGGAATACCTTACAGCAATGAAGATGAATGACCTACAACTACATTCAACAATTCCCTTGATTCTCACTAACATAATGTGGGGGGGGGGGAAGCCATAAAAGATTATGGTGAATCTAGTTCTTTTTAATTTTTGAATTTTATTTTATTTTTTTATACAGCAGGTCCTTATTAGTCATCCATTTTATACACATCAGTGTATACATGTCAATCCCAATCTCCCAATTCATCACACCACCAGCCCCAACCCCTGCCGCTTTCCCCTCTTGGTGTCCATACATTTGTTCTCTACATCTGTGTCTCAATTTCTGCCCGGCAAACCAGTTCATCGGTACCATTTTTCTCAGTTCCACACACATGCATTAATATAAAATATTTGTTTTTCTCTTTCTGACTTACTTCACTCTGTAGGAAGTCTCTAGATTCATCCATGTCTACAAATGACCCAATTTCGTTACTTTTTATGGCTGAGTAATATTCCATTATATATATGTGCCACATCTTCTTTATCTATTCGTCTGTAGATGGGCATTTAGGTTGCCTTCACGACCTGGCTATTGTAAATAGTGCTGCAGTGAACATTGGAGTGCATGTGTCTTTTTGAATTATGGTTTTCTCTGGCTATATGCCCAGTAGGGATTGCTGGGTCATATGGTAATTCTATTCTTAGTTTTGTAAGGAACTGAGATACTGTTCTCCATAGTGGCTGTATCAATTTACATTCCCACCAACAGTGCAAGAGGGTTCCCTTTTCTCCACACCCTCTCCAGCATTTGTTGTTTGTAGATTTTCTGATGATGCCCATTCTAACTGGTGTGAGGTGATACCTCATTGTAGTTTTGATTTGCATTTGGCTAATAATTAGTGATGTTGAGCAGCTTTTCAAGTGCTTCTTGGCCATCTGTATGTCTTCTTTGGAGAAATGTCTATTTATGCCTTCTGCCCATTTTTGGACTGGATTGTTTGGATTTTTAATATTTAGCTGCATGAGCTATTTATATATTTTGGAGATTAATCCTTTGTCCATTAATTCGTTTGCAAATATTTTCTCTCAAACTGAGGGTTGAATTTTTTCTTCTTTGTAGTTTCCTTTGCTTTGCAAAGGCTTTTAAGTTTCATTAGGTCTCATTTGTTTATTTTTGTTTTTATTTCCATTACTCTAGGAGGTGGGTCAAAAAGATCTTTCTGTGATTTATGTCAAAGAGTGTTCTTCCTATATTTTCCTCTAAGAGTTGTATAGTGTCTGGTATTACATTTAGGTTTCAAATCCATTTGGAGATTATTTTTATGTATGGTGTAAAGGAGTATTCTAATTTCATTCTTTTACATGTAGCTGTCCAGTTTTCCCAGCACCACTTATTGAAGAGACTGTCTTCTCTCCACTG
>NW_020837961.1:29731505-29789741 GCF_003676395.1 Aethalodelphis obliquidens | reverse complement strand
CAGTGGAGAGAAGACAGTCTCTTCAATAAGTGGTGCTGGGAAAACTGCATAGCTAAATGTAAAAGAATGAAATTAGAACACTCCCTAACACCATACACAAAAATAAGCTCAAAATGGATTAGAGACCTAAATGTAAGACCAGACACTATACAACTCTTAGAGGAAAATATAGCAAGAACACTCTTTGACATAAATCACAGCAAGATCTTTTTTGATCCACCTCCTACAGTAATGGAAATAAAAACAAAAATAAACAAATGGGACCTAATAAAACTTCAAAGCTTTTGCACAGCAAAGGAAACCATAAACAAGACGAAAAGACAACCCTCAGAATGCGAGAAAATATTTGCAAACGAATTAACGGACAAAGGATTAGTCTCCAAAATATATAAACAGCTCATGCAGCTCAATATTAGAAACAGGGGCTTCCCTCGTGGTGCAGTGGTTGAGAGTCCCCCTGCCCATGCTGGGAACACGGGTTCGTGCCCCGGTCCGGGAGGATCCCACATGCCGCGGAGCGGCTGGGCCCATGAGCCATGACCGCTGAGCCTGTGCGTCTGGAGCCTGTGCTCCGCAACGGGAGAGGCCACAACAGTGAGAGGCCCGCGTACCGGGGGGGAAAAAAAAAAAGAAACAAACAACCCAATCCAAAAATGGGCAGAAGACTGAAATAGACATTTCTCCAAAGAAGACATACAGATGGCCAAGAAGCACACGAAAAGCTGCTCAACATCACTAATTATTAGGGAAATGCAAATCAAAACTACAGTGAGGTATCACCCCATACCAGTTACAATGGGCATCATCAGAAAATCTACAAGCAATAAATGCTGGAGTGGGTGTGGAGAAAAGGGAACCCTCTTGCACTATTGGTGGGAATGTAAATTGATAGAGCCACTATGGAGAACAGTACGGAGGTTCCTTAAAAAACTAAAAATAGAGTTACCATATGATCCAGCAATCCCACTACTGGGAATATACCCAGAGAAAAACATAATTCAAAAAGACACACGCACCCCAATGTTCATTGCAGCACTATTTACAATAGCCAGGTCACGGAAGCAACCTAAATGCCCATCGACAGACGAATGGATAAAGAAGATGTGGTACATATATACAATGGAATATTACTCAGCCATAAGAAGGAACGAAATTGAGTCATTTGTTGAGACGTAGATGGATCTAGTGACTGTCATACAGAGTGAAGTAAGTCAGAAAGAGAAAGGCAAATATCATATATTAATGCATGTATGTGGAACCTAGAAAAATTGTATAGATGAACGGGTTTGCAGGGCAGAAGCTGAGACACAGATGTAGAGAACAAAAGTATGGACACCATGGGGGGAAAACCATGGTGGGGTGGGGATGGTGGTGTGCTGAATTGGGCGATTGGGATTGACATGTATACACTGATGTGTATAAAATTGATGACTAATAGGAACCGGCAATATAAAGAAACAAACAAACAAAACAACTAATACTAAACTTTCTTTGGGTTATTTGTATGGAAATATGTTACTATAAATGTTTCAACATGACATGAAATTTCTAAGAATCTTATATGTTCTGGTATAATGTTATAAGTCATAATTCTAGTTATTACTTTAAAATGTATATCTCAGAAATAACTAAATTTCCTTGTCAATTGCATTATTATGAACTTTCATCAAATCTTTACCCGTGGTTATTTTTAAGTCTTTTGTCATTTACAGACAGTTCTGGGTGTACTCTGATGCTTTTGCAAAAATGTTCCTATAGAGGGGTTTTATCTTCAAGGAATTCATGGAAAAGACTCTGACAAGTACAGGTTTCTGGTAACTGACTATACTGCTGAACTGAATGAATAAGCATTTTCAGAACTCTAATGGAAAACTGATGAATTCATAAAAGTGCTAACAAAAGATCAAGATGAAATAAAAATTAATTACACCGGACTGAGTGAACTGATGAGGATGATTATAATTTTTCTGACTTTCTGTTTGAATAAAAAAAAAATCCCACAAGGACTCAGAGGCTAACAATATACAAATCAATTTTCACTGCAAAGTGAAGGAGCTGTTACAGTGGAGGATTACTGGACTGAATGTCAATATTATGACATAGTATGAGTGTGTTTCGTGTTTGGTAATTGCAATCATTGTTGCTTTTGTTGTGGTCATCCATTTACAATGCTTGGTGTCAGTTTATTTATCTCTTGTAAAAATAAAATACAGTGTGTGTGTGTGTGTGTGTGTGTGTGTGTGTGTGAAAAAATAAAAAATAAATTAAAAAAAATTTTTTAAAAATATTGTAGCACTTGACCAACATGTTGCAAGATTTTAATAAAATAAGATTATTAAAGTGAAGTCAACTGAAGTCAATTCTTAAATTTCATGGGCCAAGCAAGAGACTTTAAAGAAGGATTTTTTAAGTAACATTTCAGAGATACCATACGTTATAAAATTAAGAAGAAAATGACAATTGTACCAGTTCAGTAATGCCTTAAAATAGGGAAGTGAGTGAGTCTAAACAGCATAACTATTTAAAAAGGAGACTAATGCCGTATGCTAATGCATATATATGGAATCTAAAAAAAAAAAAAAATGGTACTGATGAACCTAGAGGGAGGGCAGGAATAAATATGCAGACATAGAGAATGGACTTGAGGACACAGGGTGGGGCGGTGGGGGAAGGAGGAAGCTGGGGTGAAGTAAGAGAAGCATCGATATATATATACTACCAAATGTGAAATAGATAGCTAGCTGGAAGCAGCCGCATAGCTCAGGGAGATCAGCTCGGTGCTTTGTGACCACCTAGAGGGGTGGGATAGGAATGGGAAGAGGAAGACCAAGAGGGAAGGGGTATGGGGATATGTGTACGCATATGGCTGATTCACTTTGTTGTGAATCACAGAAACTAACACAGCATTATGAAGCAATTATACTCCAATAAAGATGTATAAATATATATATAATAAAAATAAATAAATTAAATTTAAAAAATAAAAAGGAGACTAAAGTCTTTAAATTTAATAAAAAGATTAGTATTGAGAAAAATTCACCTTAATAAAACTCAGCTTAACATAAGAAAATAATTTATTCATTTTACATAATACTGTTTCATTTTATTTAGTCCTTTCTCTAAGAATCCTAGAGATCTCTGTAAATATTGTCCATTTAATCCTTCGTTTACCAGTATAAAAGGAAAAGGCATAGCTATTATCATTTGCAAACATGCAAGAGATTTAAGAAACAAAAAAAAAAGAAGAGATATGAAGTTTCAGGATACTTCAAAGTGAAGAATACAGGAAGTACTTTTTTTTGGCTTGGGTTTTTTATTAAGACATGGGGTGAAACATACAATAAAAATGAAAACGTATGCCATATAGTTCAGGCTTAAGTAAGCAAACAGACCTGGAATTTATTGGCCAACAGTCTTGCCACAGAGATGCAGGCAAGAATCCCAGTTTAAAATCCAACATTCGAAAATACCTTTTTATATCAAGTGCATGATTTATAATTCTAACAAACAGACTAACATCAGGCATCACCACTTACATTTCCATCTTTGAATCTTAGAAACAAGAAATATTGAGAAGCATGAAGTAGCTGACAAAATTCTAACTTTCATATGAAATCTCTAACAGAAAACACTAAGACAAGGAAGTAAGACATGTTGCTACAAAAACATAGAGCAAGAGGAAAAAATCCACCATTTTCAGTGGTGGACGCAAAAAGGAAACTGCAGTCAACGTCCTTTGCAGTCACAGGGCACCTTGTACATGTCTCTATTAATATCTGTTATCCCCCTAGGAGACCGTGATCTCCTTCAAGGCAAGGACCTGGCTTTATATCATCATGGCCTGTCAGCCACTGAATTCAAATAAATGAACCAAGTGTTGAGTCAATTAACCTTTGGTAAATTCTCTTGACAAAAAATATTCACAGCATTTGTGTTATGTAAATTTCATCTCAATTAAAAAGGTACCAAAAGAAAACCATGGCCTGAACACATGTTAAAAGCCAAATGGCAGGAAAAGGGCTTTTTAAAATTACTAAGACAAAAGTATTTTAAAGTCAGATCATGAGTCACTGGACTCTAACATAAGGGTAATATGTTTTACGATAAACAATAAGCTGTGTAATCACACAGGTATTTCCTAACCTGAAATATGTCCAGAGTCCTCAACTGTTCAGACAGGTGAATACACAACCTCAAAACACCCATTAACTTATGTGTGGTTTCTGGGACAGCTGACTGACATGCTGTTGAAACTTATTTACCTTCTTTCTTTAAAAGCAAACAGATTCCTGGGCTTCCCTGGTGGCGCAGTGGTTGCAAGTCCGCCTGCCGATGCAGGGAACACGGTTCGTGCCCCGGTCCGGGAAGATCCCACGTGCTGCGGAGCGGCTGGGCCCGTGAGCCATGGCCTTTGAGCCTGCGCGTCCGGAGCCTGTGCTGCGCAACGGGAGAGGCCACAACACTGAGAGGCTCGCGTACCGCAAAAAAAAAAAAAAACCAAAACAAACAAACAAACAAAAAAAAGCAAACAGATTCTATAACACTAGGTTCCTTCTTAGGAAGCATGGATTCAGAGTGCTGGGGTTTTATTCCTTATGGGAAAAAATACGCTACAGTGTTTTTTAAAAAAACAATACGGAGAGATATTCAGAGTTAAAAGAAACTTGAACTTCGGGGAAATGCGGAGGCCTGCTTTGCCTCAGGCTCCATCTTAGCCTCGGGTATTTGAATCTATTGTGCTTCTTACAGGAAATGTAAAGACCACCACCATGAGTTGGAGGACTCACTGGTACATGGCCCTAGAGCTCCTGACCAAGCACCTGCCCCTAATCTCCCTAAATCTCCTCTGCACCTGCACCCACTGATTCCCCTGAAATGAAAACAAAAACAACAAGCAAAAATGTGATCTTTGGCCTTGCGCTCTGACTTTGAAAGGTCAAGTACACACCAGCCAGCATTTGAGGCAATTAGCTAACATCATGCCCACTGTCTTTGCCCCACAAATTAAAATCCTGGAGCAAAAATGCAATGTGGCCACAGACCTAAGAAGAAAATGAAAACTTCAATACAACAGTGCAGGGGACAAAGATATTATCATTAATTACCCAATCAAAACTCCTAATTCTATCCAGCAAAAGCAGTTCTAAGAGGGAAGTTTACAGTGATACAAGCTCACCCTAGGAAACAAGAAAAATCTCAAATAAACAACCTAACTTTACACCTAAAGCAACTAGAGAAAGAAGACGACAAAACCCAAAGTTAGTAGAAGGAAAGAAAGCATAAAGATCAGAGCAGAAAGAAAAGAAATAGAGACTAAAAAAACAATAGAAAAGATCAATGAAACTAAAAGCTGGTTCTTTGAGAAGATAAACAAAATTGATAAACCTTTAGGCCAGACTCATCAAGAAAAAAGGGGAGAGGACACAAATCAATAAAATTAGAAATGAAAAAGGAAAAGTTACAATTGACACTACAGAAATACAAAGGATCATAAGAGACTACTATATGCAACTGTATGCCAATAAAATGGACAACCTGGAAGAAATGGGCAAATTCTTAGAAAGGTAGTCTCCCAAGACTGAACCAGGAAGAATTAGAAAAGATGAACAGACCAATCACAAGCACTGAAATTGAAACTAATTTTAAAACTCCCAACAAACAAAAGTCTAGGAACTGATGGCTTCACAGGCAAATTCTACCAAACATTTAGAGAAGAGCTAACATCTATCCTTCTGAAACTGTTCCAAACAATTGCAGAGGAAGGAAAACTCCCAAACTCATTCTATGAGGCCACCATCACCCTGATACCAAAATCAGACAAAGATAACCACTAAAAAAGAAAATTACAGGCCAATATCACTGATGAACAGAGACACAAAAATCCTCAACAAAATACTAGCAATTTGAACCCGACAGTACATTAAAAGGATCATACACCATGATCAAGTGGGATTTATCCCAGGGATACAAGGATTTTTCAATATCCACGAATCAATCAGTGTGATACACCACATCAACAAACTGAAGAATAAAAACCATATGATCATCCCAATAGATGCAGAAAAAGCTTTTGACAAAATTCAACACCCACTTATGATAAAAACTCTCGAGAAAGTGGGCAGAGAGGGAAGCTACCTCAACATAATAAAGGCCATATACAAAAACCTACAGCTAGCATCATACTCAGTGGTGAAAAGCTAAGAGCATTTCCTCTAAGATCAGGAACAAGACAAGGATGGCCACTCTTACCACTATTATTCAACATAGTTTTGGAATTCCTAGCTACAGCAATCAGAGAAGAAAAAGAAATAAAGGAATCCAAATTGGAAAAGAAAAAGTTAAACTGTCACTGTTTGCAGATGACATGATACTATACACAGAAAATCCTAAAGATGCTACCAGAAAACTACTAGAGCTCACCAATGAATTTGGTAAAGTTGCAGGCTACAAAATTAAGACACAGAAATCTGTTGCATTTCTATAAACTAACAATTAAATATCAGAAAGAGAAGTTCAGGAAACAATCTCATTTACCATCACATCATAAAGAATAAAATACCTAGGAATAAGCCTACCTAAGGAGGTAAAAGACCTGTACGTACTCTGAAAACTAGGAGACACTGATGAAAGAAGGCCACACAAACAGATGGAAAGATACACTGTATTCTTGGACTGGAAGAATCAATATTGTTAAAATGACTATACTACCCAAGGCAATCTACAGATTCAATGCAATCCCTTATCAAATTACCAGTGGCATTTTTCACAGATGGGAACAAAATTTTTTTTAATTTGTATGGAAACACAAAGACTCCAAATAGCCAAAACAATCTTGAGAAAGAAGAACAGAGCTGGAGGAACCACACTCCTTGACTTAAGACTATACTACAAATCTACAGTTATCAAAACAGTAAGGTACTGGTACCAAAAAAAAAAAAAAAACACATAGTTCAATGGAACAGGATAGAAAGCCCAGAAATAAACCCACCCACTTATGGTCGATTAATCTATGACAAAGGAGATAAAAATATACAATTGAGAAAAAAAGTGGTGCTGGGAAAACTGGACAGGCACACGTAAAAGAATGAAATTAGAACATTCTCTAACACCATATACAAAACTAAACTCAAAATGGACTTAAGGGACTTCCCTGGTGGTCCAGTGGTTAAGACTTCACCTTCCAATGCAGAGGGTGCGGGTTTGATCCCTGGCTGGGGAGCTAAGATCCCACCTGCCCCGCGGCCGAGAAAACCAAAACATAAAACAGAAGCAATATTGTAACACATTCAATAAAGACTTTTAAAATGGTCCACATCAAAAAAAATCTAAAAAAAAAAAAAAAGGATTAAAGACCTAAATGTAAGACCAGATACTATAAAACTGCTAGAGGAAACAGGCAGAACACTCTTTTTTTTTTTTTTTTTTTTGCGGTACGTGGGCCTCTCACTGTTGTGGCCTCTCCCATTGCGAAGCACAGGCTCCGGACGCGCAGTCTCAGCGGCCATAGCTCACGGGCCCAGCCGCTCCGCGGCATGTGGGATCTTCCCGGACTGGGGCACGAACCCACGTCTCCTGCATCGGCAGGCGGACTCTCAACCACTGCGCCACCAGGGAAGCCCCAGAACACTCTTTGACATAAATCACAGCAATATTTTTTTGGATCCAACTCCTAGAGTAATGGGAACAAAACCAAAAATAAACAAATGGGACCTAATTAAACTTAAAAGCTTTTGCACAGCAAAGGAAACCATAAACAAAATGAAAAGACAACCTACAGAATGGGAGAAAATATTTGCAAACAATGTCATGGACAAGGGCTTAATTTCCAAACTATAGCTCATACAACTCGACAACAACAATAAAAATACAACCTAATCAAAAAATGGGCAGAAGACTTAAATAGACATTTCTCCAAAGAAGCCATGCAGATGGCCAACAGGCACGTGAAAAGATGCTCAACATCACTAATTATTAGAGAAATGCAAATCAAAACCACAATGAGGTATCACCTCACATGGGTCAGAATGCCTGTCATCAAGAAGTCTACAAATAATAAATGTTGGAGAGAGTGTGGAGAAAAGGGAACCCTCCTACACTGTTGGTAGGAATGTAAATTGGTGCAGCCACTATGGAGAACAGTATAGAGGTTCTTTAAAAAACAAAAATAGAGCTACCATATGAACCAGCAATACCATTCCTGGGCATATATCAGGAGAAAACTCTAATTCAAAAAGATACATGCACCCCAATGTTCATAGCAGCACTATTTACAATAGCCAAGACATGGAAACAACCTAAATGTCCATGGACAGATAAATGGATAAAGAAGATGTAGTATACATATACAATGGAATATCAGCCATAAAAAAGAATGAAATAATGCCATTTGCAGCAACATGGATGTACCTAGAGATTATCATACTAAGTGCAGTAAGTCAGACAGAGAAACACAAATATCATATGATATCACTTTTATGTGGAATCTAAAAAATGATACAAATGAACTTATTTACAAAATAGAAATAGACTCACAGACACAGAAAACAAACTTATGGTTACCAAAGGGGAAAGACGGGTGAGGGATAAATTAGGAGTGCATTTTTTCTTATTTGGGTTAGAAATTAAGCCTTTTTGTATGGTGTGTAATTTATAAAAATACTGAATCAGTTTGTTGTACACCTGGAACTAATACAATAAGTCAAGTATCCTTCAATAAAGCAAAAAAGAAAAGAATAAATAACATACAAGGACTCTTGTAAAAAAAATAAAATAAACTCCTAATTCAGATACCAATGGCTTGAAGAATTAAGAGCTTTCACATGATCCATCAGGTTTCACTAAATAGATTGTAAGAAGGCAGGGGAGGAACCCTTTTCTCTTTATTACCATTACTGTTCAAGAAATCACAGATGTACAAATGCTAAAATTAATAGAGATATTTAATATTTCCCCCAAAAGAGTCTAAATGACATTAATATACATATTCTTTTTTTGTTTGTTTTTTGTTTTGTTTTAAATTTAGTTTTGGTTGTGTTGGGTCTCCATTGTTGTGCGCGGGCTTTCTCTAGTTGCGGCAAGTAGGGGCTACTCTTCATTGTGGTGCGCGGGCTTCTCATTGCTGTGGCTTCTCTTGTTGCAGAGCATAGGCTCTAGGAGCGCAGGCTTCAGTAGCTGTGGCACACAGGCTCAGTAGTTGTGGCTCGCGGGCTCAGTAGTTGTGGCACACTATCTTAGCTGCTCCTCAGCATGTGGGATCTTCCTGGACCAGGGCTCAAACCGATGTCCCCTGCATTGGCAGGCAGATTCTTAACCACTGTGCCACCAGGGAAGTCCCAATATGCATATTCTTGATAGAAACACAGAGTCACTTGCTCAAAGTTAATTTTCATAATCCAACCTCTGACTTGTTGACAGAAAGAACCACCATCCCACTCACGAATGCCTTGTCTACCCACCTAATGCCCGGGAAGTGAAATAAATGACTGACATCTTGATGTCCTTTTCAGTGACCCCACTGAAATGAAAACATAATTCAAATCAGAACAACAATCTTTATAAGAATTGTTCTAAGCACAAATATTCCTTTCGGAAAATGTACTGGCCCCAAGCCCTCAGCACAGACACCTTTTACAAGCCAGCCTGCCTTAACCCCTAGAATCTCGGTACTGCCTGAATCATGACACAATGCATTTGCAAAATCAAAGTAAATTAAATACCCACATAGCTCTCTTTTCTACACTATTAGACAAAAAGCACAAGTGGAATAAGTGAGGAGGCACTGACCTCTGGCTTGAACATAAATGGAATTACCCTACCACACATTACTTAAAAATGCAAAGCACAGTCTCAAGTTAATTTGTCACTTGGAGAAATCGGTGTGCTTTTATGATGAGAATTCATTTATGAGAAGCTCTTAGCACCGTTTTTCCCTTAACCTTCTCAATTTATCTTACATTGCTACTCTTCCACAGCAAATTTTTATGTGTAATTTTAAGGCTGAATAATGTAAGTTACAAGGGCACTAGTCTTTGAAACCCAAAGAACAATCTAATGAAAAAACTGAGGTGATGCTACCAGCCGCCAATGATTTACCCTCTCCTGACCCAGCATGCTGAGAAAATATGATCGGGTAGGATTTTCTATGATCCTCGTGGAGGAGAACAGAAGAGGGGCTGGGGCCAGCTTTTATTTGACTGTGAAGTGGGAAGATTATATCCATAAAATTATGTTTCAAAATTGCCAAAATGAGGAACAGCCAAAAAGAAATCCAGAGCTTTAAGATGATCCATTCCCTCTGGAAAGGAAATGATGATGATCAGCCCTTTATCCACAATGAATTTCTGACACTTCTCCAGGCATCGTCCAAGTATATTTAGAAGTTACCAGAGTATGAGCCTAGCGGGGGTGTCCAATGCTTTCACATGATGGTAAACCTAGTGATATTGTTTCGTGCTTTTGTCTCAGCCTCACCGTCATCAGTGTAAACAGGGATAATATCCCTCCTACTCTGTATATCTCACAGGGTTGAATTTTTTAAAGAAACTATGCCTGAAACTACTGGATAAGCAGAACCAGTCTTACTGTACTTATTGTATACAGTGTACCTGAGGAGCCCACGTGGCAGGCTGAAGTATGACTGCCAGTCCCACAAAAGGTCTTCCAAATGGCTGCAAACCTTATGCGTTCTTACAACTTGTATCCAAAAACAGCTAAAGTAATAGTTAATCAGTTTCTGGGGAGGGGGGAGGGCACACAGATCCTTTCCAGAATCTGATGGAAACAAGGGACCCACAAAAAGTCAGATCCATACACACAAGCAAAGCTTATTTGTCTGATATCAGGGTCGGTTCTTGGATCTCAGATTAGGAATCCCCAGCCTCAGGCTGTTGACTGCCTAGTGAATCAGTGAGGCTCAAGAGAAAAGGAAGAGGTTTCTACAGGCAGCGCACATAAAATGATCATGGCTACCCAAGGGCTGCACTTAGGAAATCCTCCATCAGATCCTCGCTGAAGACAAGAAGTTGAAAGGGCTGCGATTCGGAGTCACCTCAGAAGTATTCAGACAAATGAGGCCCTGGCTGGTCAAGCAGAAAATCACTTCCTTTCCCAAACAAGCAAGCTTCCAACTAACACCTAAAATATCGTGTTCACGTACATCCAATGGCTGCCTCAGAACTTCCACGTAAAAGGGACCAAGGAGTGGTAACCTAGTGAGAAGTCAGAGCTAGGGTGTTTGCTTTATGTTTAGGACTTCACGTAAGATTGAGAAAACATCAAATTTCCATAGCAAAGCAGGAAGGGTGCTTATAGGAAGGGGAGGGCAGGGGGGGAAGCAGCACCACAACCCCCCCAAGCCAACCCTGGCACCACTGCTGTGCCCTTCGACGCCAGTGGTTCTCAAACGCTAACGTGCCGCAGAATCACCCAAAAGGCTTGTTAAATACAAGTCTCTGGGCTCTACCCTCAAAGTTCTGGATTCAGCAGGTCTGGGTAGAGGCCGAGAATCTGCATTCTAACAAGGTCTAGGGGCTGCTGCTCAGGGGACCACACTTTGAGAATCACTGATCTACACAATCAGAGCCCTTCCCATGAAGGACATCCCAACTTCGTAAGCATATTCATAGTCTCATCCAGATGCCATACTCGCCATCAACTTAAAAAAAAAAAAAAAAGTGCCAGCCATCCTTCAGGTCAGCTTCTTACCTGTGTTACCTAATGGTGCGCACCGGCTGGGTTGAAGGTTCACAACACACAATAAGCTTCTTTATGACTTCTGAGTGTCTACAGGTAATTCTCAGTAAGATTCATGCAGAGGAACTCTGAGCTGCTCTGTTTTTGAATTTTGCCCTCAGGAAGCAATAAACAGCAAATTGGTGCCAGGAAGATTCATTTAAGACTTAGCAAAACACCCATTACTCCAGAGTTGTGGTTTTCAAATTGAGCTCCACAGAGGCCCAGATGTTATATCCCAGTACCTCCAGGACTGGGGGTGGGAAGGGCGCAGAGAAACGATAGAGGCTTTCGGCCTCCCATTTCCATCCCTCTCTGAACTAGAAATTCAGCCTTTCTCTCATTTATATATAGGCATAAATTAGTGGTTTTACCGTCCCTTTGAAGGAAGGAAAAGTTTAAAGTACACTAGATTTAATTACCTCTGAGAGTCCCTCCATTTCTGTGGTTCTATTATAACACAACAAAGACTGAGTGGCACATTACAAAAATAAAAATACCAAACCAGCCCAGGAGGCTGACACAAAGCTAAAAATAGCATCCAAATGAGTGCTCAGCAGTCAGATCACATTTAAGTCCGGTGTGAAGATCGGGATTCACACAGAGGAGCTTCCAAACGCACTGAGGGCAGCAACTAAACCTCTGTAAATGGAATATAAAAAACACGCAAACTCCAGTGGTGATTATCTCAACTTAAACTTGCCCGGTCAAGCAGACACCTTGCTGAAACCAAGGTCTTTTCAGTAAGTGCTGTGGTGCTGCTGTGAGAGAGCAAGAAGCCACGTGCTCAGGACTGTCATCAACAAGGCCACCTACTAAACTGGCTAAACTTATGACACATATTTGTAATCTTCCAGGCAAGCTGCTCATAAAGTACTAGGATCACTGCCGCAGTCCACGACTGGACCACAGCTGGAAAGACAGAACGAAGTATGGGGGGAGAGGTGGGAAAGGGGGTTTGGGGGAGGAGATATCTTCTATTATGCTTTCACTTGTAAGTCACCCACAATTCCAGTGTTTCAAAACTATCTTTGAGGGGCAAATGAGGAAATGGAAACTTCTAAGTGGGGGGGCCATCCATTCGTGCCCTGTCGGGGACTGGAAGATACGGGTTCAGTATTTTTTTAAAAAAGGTAGTAAGAGGATCTTCATACACATCATCTTCCTACTTTCAACAAATCCCCATTGTTCTAGGGATGGGGGGGCAGGCAGTGGGGGGAAGGCATCAGGCAGAGGGTGTTCTGTATTCACTATTTCATTTCATTTAACAGAAAGTGTTTTCTGAGCTTCTTTGCCAGTGATGAATCTCAAGACGCTCACAGGGGCCCTGAAAGACCTACGCTCAGCAAACAATACTGTTAAGTCATACCCATTGGCACAGGGAACTGGGTTAGAATCCAAAGTCAAATTCAAGGCAGCAACTACAAATAGTCAAAACCACCCTTGAAAATCCCCTGAAACTCCTCATAAAACACAACACTATGCTGTTTCTCACTAAGTCCAAGATGACCAGTTTTTTCCTGACCTTTAGGAAAGACTATTATCTCTTCAGGTCAACACCAGATGACATGTTTGGCTTGGATTTTGTGAGTCAGTTAAACCCAAACACTCACAATCTTCGAGGAAATGAAATCTCCCTACAAACTGCAGGCTCATATCTCCCATCTCATGTTCGGTCTAGGACCATGCTCATCATATATATATATATTTTTTTTTTTTTGGCTGCGTTGGGTCTTTGTTGCTGTGTGCGGGCTTTCTCTAGTTGTGGCGAGCAGGGGCTACTCTTCGTTGCGGAGCGTAGGCTTCTCATTGCGGTGGCTTCTCTTGTTGCAGAGCACGGGCTGAGGCACACGGGCTTCAGTAGTTGTGATGCGTGGGCTCAGCAGTTGTGGCTCATGGGCTCTAGAGCACAGGCTCAGTAGTTGTGGTGCACGGGCTTAGTTGCTCCGAGGCATGTGGGATCTTCCTGGACCAGGGCTCGAACCCGTGTCCCCTGCGTTGGCAGTTGGATTCTCAACCACTGCACCACCGGGGAAGCCCTGCTCATCATATTTCAATTGTCATTTCTTCCCCCTTTTTTTCCTTTTGTTCAAGTTTACTTCCCATGAGTAAAAGATGCATATAATATGACACCACTATAATATTACCACCTTAATATTTACCCAAAGACTTGCCCAAAATGCCACCATTTCTTTGAGTCAACATACTGAGAATCCTTCTTTTGAATTCAAACATGTAACAGGGAATGGCTTATATATTAACCCTACACAGGAGAATGAATGTTTTTATTAAATTAGCTCCAGTTATCTGGGGAGACAAGAGACATGAGAGAATGAACATAAAGTTTGGTAGATGGAAAGAAAATCAGGAAAGATCCAGAATATGAAATGCATTCCCAGCAAATTGGGCCCTGTCAGGGAACAATGTGATGCCATGCTGCACCCCAGGAAGAAGACTGGGGGAACAGGAGGGGGAGTCTAATGACACAAAGTCAGTCCTGCCCTCAATACACTACAAAGTAACCCCCATCCCCAAGGTCTGCCAGGTAAGGGATGATGCAAGGAAAAGAGATGGCCATCCCTGCTAGGCTACTCTGATTTGACTCAACTAGACTGCCCACCCAATGGATTACATGAGTCTCAACTGCCACTGTCTTCCATTCCCTTCAAGGTCACACACACCACTCTGGCTCCAAACACTTCCCTGGAGACGAACACAGTCCCTACATTTCTGTTCCCACATGGTCATTAAAACGAGTGTCCCACCACCACACCTCAGACTCTGCTGGGCAGCGTCAACAAAGTAAGCCTGAACGTTTGCTGGGAAACCTGGCCCTCTCCTACTCCCAGAGGGGCATGTATACATTATTCCAGTCAACAACAATGTTTTCTCAGGAAACAAAGAACTCTCTTCCTACCTCTTCCTCAACCTCTCTCCACTTCACCTGGGTTTTTTTAGCCTTCTTTCCTCTTTGTCGCTGTAGATTCTCCGGGTGTTGCCCCTTAGCAGGGCCCATGGTTTCCCCTCCTTCATGTTATTATTTTTAGCTTTTAGGGTGGACATCCCTCTCTCTTTTGTCCCCTCCAGATTACAGCTCATCTTCATCTGTTCTTCCTCAACCTTCTAACAGTCTAATTCTTAGCCTCCAGTTCCCCGGAAGAATAGGTGGCATGTTTAATTGCAAAAACACACAAAAGAAAACTATTTATACTAGTCAACATCACATAGATTTAAGCCCCATTCCATTCTTCTGGATACAAATGCTCCGCACCAGCCTTAAACTGTTCATGTGTGCATTTCCCTCCTTCCGTGAGTTCCTGATCCGCTCAGAACTTTTACATGACCCTTAGTCCACACTTACCACCGTCTTAAATTCTTCGGCTGATTTTGGAACTGAAAAATTTTAAGCAGGCAATTAAAAAAGACTAAACCTATTCTTGACAGGACTAGACTTAACAGTAATGAGATAAAATGACAAGCACATAGCTTGTTGCCAGAGTACCATGAACAGTTTAAGAATTAGATTCAAAATAGCTGATAGAATCTGAAAGGCAGAGTGACCTCCATACATGATATCTTTTGCTTGGTTTGCACTGTGTGCAAGATACAAAACTCAAAATATTAAGGTACCAGCTGAAGAAGAGACCTTCAATTCGAGATTTAGGAAGAGGTGCTGGGGGAGGTTACTAGAGCAGAATACTTACTAACTAGATGCAACTATTTTTATCCACAGCGAACATGAAATATATAATGTACCGTTTTCCTAAATTTTATGCTCAGAAACACTTCAAAAATTTTTTGTTTTGCAGAATAAAATGACCATTTCTTTGCTAAAATGCTTACCTCTCACGCAAATATATAAACCTAATAAATTAGGAGAATTTAACATGGGACCTATAGAAACAACCTAATTTAAAACATTAAAATTGTTTCCACATTTGAAAAACAGTATGTCAGCATTCACATTTTCATAATAATGTATTCTCTAACACCAAAAAGAAATGTCATCTTTCAATAGATATCCACAATTTCAATAAGAAATGTCCTCCCGTGGTGGGGCGGCGGGGGTGGGCAGGGGAGAGAACTCTTAAAATATGAAAAACCATAAGCATTCAAAACAGCTGACACAAGGTTCCCTTTGTTACATTTGTTCCATAAAATTAAGAGCATGTGTCCAGTAATACAGAAAAACGTAAAAAGCTGAATTTCAAGTGTATACAAAACCCGACTCTAGAGGTAAATAACAGAGATTAATGCAGTATTACCTTGAACAAGCAATTAAAAGGGGCTGAAAAGCAGCAACTAAACCCCAAACCATTTGCTCTTCAACCACAGAAAGCTGAAGATAATCTTATTTACTAAACATAAATCACTTGAGATCTGGCCAGATTCATAAATGATGTTCCAAATGGAAACACTGCAAAGCCAGGAGTTGCTTACATAAGTCTTTTCTTCCAACCCTGAAAACAAACTGGACCAGTTTTCCTTGTTGCTTCTAGGAAAGCGATCATTTTAAGGCAATCAAGCAATTCAACAGAAGGGCTTCCCTAAGACCTGTTCATGCTCCATTTTTTGCCCCACCCCTGCCCCCCTTCTCTGAACAGTATTAGGTTTCCTGCCACTGAGTTTGCTTCCTTCTCCTTCAGTATCTATTTTAAAAAGTCTTTAGGCTACAGAAAGCATGCTCTATTAATGTGTCTTACCTTCTCATGTATTTTTGTAGTATATTCACATTGTTCAGGAAAAAACGTCAAGATGCAGCCCTTTAATTTTTCCGTGTGTGTGTGTGTGTGTGTGTGTGTGTGTGTGTGTGTGTGTGTGTGTGTGTGTGTGTGTGTTCTTTTAAAATTTTCTCTTTAGGGCTCTGTGAGGTTTATGCAGACAGACCTTTCACAGAGGCCACTGTGTTTCCCAGGGTTCATGGTCACGGGCAGCCAGGTAGGAATAGCTGGGCTCTACTTTTCACTTCCTTGAGTTAAAGGCACTTAGACAGACAGGCTTTGACAGCTACAGTGTGCAGTAAGTCAGTGACATGTCTCTTAAAATGTGCTGTGTTAACACACCTTTACTTTTTGGTTGACTCAACAACCAAAGGTTTGTGAGGATACTTTCTTTCCACTAAATACCACGGGAAATGCCAGTGGTCCCGATAGAGATCCACTTGGCCCCAGAAAAGCTACTCAACAGCGTGAGTAGAGCTGTTGATGAGATAGTCAGACAAATGACAGTGAGAGAAGTCAGTGCCCTCCACCCGTGGAAAACCTCACTTAGTTTTAAAGTGCATTGTGACAGGAAGCCCTGGATTAAATCTCAAGCCATACGTTTTAGTTCCTTATTCCACAGCTCTAGCTATTCCCTCATTCACAGTTAGGAAGCCAAAGGTACGAAATACCCAGTAGAGTTTACTCCCATCTGCCAAAGCTCGGACCAAGCCTCAGGCAGTCAGATTTTCCCCTCCTACATGTTGCCCACACACCACACGCATCTTCTGCACCTCACAGGAACTAGTACTTTCTTTACCCCCTACCAAGGCCTCACCTCCCTGGGCACCTGAGGAAGATGTCTAGAGCCTGTCCACACCACAGCACACCTGATCCTGCTGTCTCCTTCTCCTCCAGGGCCAAGGACACTGCCCGTTCTCCAATGCCCGGCTGCTTCCTCCAAGGCCTCAGAGCTGGCCACTGCCAACACTGTGAATAGCCTGGCCACTGACTGACAACTTTTTTCCTATCCAATGAATGCAATTCAAAGTTCTGTGGCCTAAAATCAAAACACATCACAGAGCTCAAGACCCAGAGGCAGACAAACCTGTCTTGGTTCTCTGCTACTTACTACCTCTGTGACACGGGCAAAAAGCCGCAGTTTTATCTCTGAGATGAGGATAGTAATAGTGTTTACCTTTATTATGAAGACAGGACAAGATAATGCATGTACCCAGCAGAGTAAGCACTCAAAAAATGTTAGCTATTTTTATTACCATTATACTCTACTCCACTATGCTGTTACTACAGCAGTAACTGGCATAAGCAGGCTTCTAGCCAAATTTGGACTTTCTGTTTGGCCACCACAATGTAGTCTGTGTTTTCTTTTTACGTTAACGCCTTTGGAGAGGTGAGCATCCTCCCACCAGTCACAGTCCCCACTCCTCCTTAGAATCTTTTTTTCTTTACTGAAGTCTAGTTGATTTACAATGTTGTGCTAATTTCTGCTGTACAGCAAAGTGACTCAGTTATATACATAAATATATTCTTAATATTCTCTTCCATTATGGTTTATCCCAGGAGCTTGGATATAGTTCCCTGTGTTATACAGTAGGACCTTGTTATCCATCCTAAATGTAACCCCAAACTCCCAGTCCATCCCTCTCCCTCCCCACCTCCCCCTTGGCAACCACAAGTCTGTTCTCTAAGGCTATGAGTCTGTTTCTGTTTTTGTAGATAGGTTCATTTGTGTCATATTTTAGATTCCACATATAAGTGATATCATGTGGTATTTGTCTTTCTCTTCCTGACTTATTTCGCTTAGGATGATAATCTCTAGTTGCATCCTTGTTGCTGCAAATGGCATTATTTCATTCTTTTTTATGGCTGAGTAGTATTCCTTCAAATCTTACGTGCTCATTATACAGCTGTCTGGCCCCTAAGTTTGTGACACCCTTTCCCCTCAAGCAAAAGGTCTCAGAACTACAAGGAATTTTTTAATAAAGACATTAGAGGAATAGGACAGCCAGACATTATACTAAAAGCAATGTCTTTTTAAAAACCACAGCAAAGACACACCAATTTCCAAGAAGATTAAGACGTCTCAACCAGTCAAAAGGCACATATGTGACAGGTAGGGAGAAAAAGGAATAAACTCTACTCTGTAGTATTATAGTCAGTAACAACTTCCAAAACGTGGAGAATTTGTGAGGTTCTTATAAAACACAGAATCCCACTGTTAGCTTTCCAGGTGTGGCACAAAATGGACAGAGCAAATATAATAAGGGCAGATCGGAAAACATACCCCCAAAGCCCGGCTCTTCCCTAAGTGTGAAGGCCACACTGCCCAGGCAATTTCTTGTTCCAAATGTTCCTGTCAGCTGTCAGTAGCTTTGCACATATTAAAAAATTAAGTTGTCTGACACTTAGTATTTTTCTTTTGTTCCTAAACCCACATAAATTTTCCGTGACTGATGAAAAGATATAACTAATAATTAAGAAACACACACCTTCTTAATAGCATACATCATTTCTGGAAAAGAATACCACTATAAAAAGGACAAAAAAACTAAACACTATAAGAATACAAAGATATTTACCTATTACAGAGATTTATTACTATCATAAAATTAAACAACCATAGTTCTCTTTATTAGAAAAATCTCCATTTCCTTCTATCATTCCCAAAAGTGGGTCCACTGAAAACATTCTCTTTAAAATAAGGTCATTTGCTTTAAAATACTCTAAAATGAAATCAAGTGGACTTTTTTCAAGGTTTACAAAAAAATTTCAAAATAACTATAAAATAAAAGGTAGGCAAGGTCAAAATTATCATTGCAATAACCAACACAATGATCTTGTATAAACCCAACTCATATTTATTCTTTTTTTTAATGAAATGAAAATTTATTAACCAGGAAAGGTAGACATCATAACTGAAAAAAAAAAAAGCTGCTTACAAATCCTATGTACCGGACAACTTCACTTTGATAATACATGCATGCAGACACAAAGACAAAAAGATCTAGAAGCATATACTAGGTAATAACAGAGAGATATATGTATAATGAGGTAAACTCTGGGTAGTGAAAATATGTTTTCTCTTATTTTTGTTTTCCTATAGCTTCTATATGTATATATATGTTTTTGTAGCAATAAGGTAGTTGTTAAAAATACCATGTTTTTTAAAAAGGCTATAGTGTTTACTTATTCATCAGACCAAAAGGTCAGCTGGATCCCTGAAAAGCTTGACAGGTAAATTCTTTTTTTTTTTCTTCAGATTTTAAGGGTTTTTTTTAAACTTTTTATTTTACATTGTAGTATAGTTGATTAACAATGTTGTGATAGTATCAGGTGATCCAACTCATAAGTTATTCTTTATGGAATCCGTACACCCTCTGGTGTGAGAATCCAAATAAATATATAGTCAATTACATAGAAAAAACAGGTCATATTCCACACTGTTAACAGTGACTATTTCTAGGTAGCCAGATTACAGGCGATTTATTTTCCTTCTGTGTGGTATTATATGCGTGTTTTCCAAGTCTTTTGCTCTACAAAAAAGGTTATTACTTTCAGTATCAGATGAAAAATGTTATTTATATATTTTAATAATCCTGTACCTAACTACGATTAGAGGATCAGGGTATATTTTCTAAAGGACCCAGTTCCTGAAGGAGTCGGGAGTCAAAAGTAGCTCTGTCCAAGGTGTTCCTCATTTGCTCTGTCTTCACCTGATCTCCTGGGAGGCTTAATGACCAGCTTCTACTGCCCAGAGTTCCTGAGCACTGACGCTCTGGCCGCACAGCGCTGACCTCTCGGCCGCCCTGGGCATGTTCTCCAGGGCTCAATGCTCTACCTTACACCCTGGACTCCTTGCAATGGAAACTGTTTTACATTTGTTCTATGGACCTCGACAGAGCTTAGCACAGCTCTCTCAACACACAGCAGGCTCTGGCTATCTATTTGTTAAACATAAATGAAATAACTCGTTAACCAATTAATTAACAGTAAAGTAAATCCAGTGCTCTGCTTCTTGGCCTTTAAAGACAGCGTGCTATTATGTGTCGTAAGGAAGACTGAGGAGCGGTCCCACTGACCCAAATCAGAACTACTGATGGGAAGGCTTTCAGGAAACACCCAAAGCACCAAGGGAAGAAGCTGTTTCTCTCTGAGTCAGCTCTGAACTTCCAAAGTAAGGGGAACAGACCTCGGGGGCGGGGGGGCACATCTCAAGAAAGCAATGCAGTCAACTCCTACTGCTTGTATCATTCCCAGGCAAGGGCATGTGAGGTTAGCTGTGGGCTCCTAATCCAGCTTTACTATTCCAAAGAGAACTAAATCAGCAAACAGTGGGAGGCAGGAGTAGCTGATCCCTGCTGGGTCATGACCTGCCGCCTTTAATGACAGCAGTGGTTATCTCAGTTTACACAGCCTATGAAGCACTGGCAGAGTTTTCAGGGTTCTTAGACAAAGTGCTATTATTACAGTGACGCTGAGGACTGTCGAATAATAGAGGAAACACCATTACATTCTTTAGCTTCAATAGCTTTAATTATATTTACTGTGAATTCTCAAACCAGTGGGTGTACAAACTGTATAGAGAAAAATGTAAGTTGTATGTGTAAAATTAATTGTATTGGGTACTGTGATGCTACTGTTAATCTAGTGCTTGTGATTATTAAACTGAGCTGCTTCTGAGTCAAATTATCATCTATACAAACTGTCATTTAGAATGGCCAAGTGCAGGGGCGGGTGGAGACTGGGATTTGATCTCCCAAAGAGGCTGGGTCGCTCTGTCTGTCCCAAACCACAGTAAAGAATGATTTTTGTTTTACCTCTGGAAGCCAAGAATTGCTGTTGGAGTTAAGTGATGTCCACAAAAGTGGACAAGGAACGAAAAAAATAAACCCACAAAAAACCTTCATTTACACAAACAAACTTAAGGGATGTATTTATAAATATTCATAACCTCTTTGAGTATAATCTTTCAGGTGGTTGTAATGCAACATTTACAGTCAAACATGTAACGCTTCCGTGATTTCAAAAATGCCCCGAGGAAGCCCCTGTGCATCTCTTAGGCTTCCTGTGTTTTACTACAACCTCTGCTTGAGATTTTTTTAAGCCAAATTTGCCTAACTTGCTGTTTTCTTCACAGGGCTGTAATTGTTAGGTACACTGAGTGCTTTAAACAAACACAGCTGTAAACACAGGAAAATGAAAATTTGCCCTGGGGAGAAACATAACAAACTTGCTAGCCTCTTTAGTTCTGCAAAAGAGCTATTTCACAGAGTCTTTGTCATAAGAAATGCCTGTATTTTGTAACAGCTTGTCCCATGTCACACAAGCAGACCCAAAGTTATTACAGAAACAAAGTTCCTGGACCAAATGGGAAAAAAAATGGCTGCCAGCCTCTCACACTAATAACTCCAATGCTTCCTGGTGAGCCGCCAAGGTGTTACACCTGAATCAAGAGGCAGATGAATGCAACATCACAACCCTTTAAGAATCAACTCTCTTTGACTTAACCCAGTGATATTTAAAAAGCCATATTTTATCACCTCCTTCCCACAACAAAAAAACAGAAAATAACAAATTTTGATAAGGATGTGGAGAAACTGGAACCCTGTGCACTAATGATAGGAATGTAAAATGGTGCGGTTGCTATGGAAAACAATGTGGGAGTTCCTCAAAAAATTAAGGGGACTTCCCTGGTGGTGCAGTGGTTAAGAATCTGCCTGCCAATGCAGAGGACACGGGTTCGAGCCCTGGTCTGCGAAGATCCCACACGCCGCGGAGCAACTACACCAGTGCATCACAACTACTGAGCCTACGCTCTAGAGCCCGCGAGCCACAACTGCGGAGCCCGCTCACCAAGAGCCCGTGCTCCGCAACGAGAGAAGCCACCGCAATGAGAATCCCGCGCACTACAACGAAGGGTAGCTTCACCGCAGCTAGGTAGCTCACCGCAGCTAGAGAAAGCCCACGCGCAGCAACGAAGACCCAGTGCAGCCAAAAATAAATAAATAAATAAATATTTTTAAAAATTAATTTTTAGAAATACCACGTGATACAGCAATTCCACTTCTAGACATATACCCAAAAGAAAGCAGAATCTCAAAGAGATATTTGTATACCCGTGTTCATAACACCATTATTCACCATAGCCAAAAGGTGAAGGCAACCCAAATGACCATTCAATAAATAAAATGTGGTATAAATAAATGTGGTACACACAATGGAATATTAGTCATACAAAGGAAATTCTGACACATGCTACCACATGAATGAGTCTTGAGACATTATGCCAAGTGAAATAAGCCCGTCACAAACAGAATAAATATTGTATGATTTCACATATATGAGGGACCTACAGTGTTCAAATTCATAGAGACAGAAAGCAAAAAGTTGGTTGCCAGGGGCTGGGGAGGGAGGGAGAATAGGGTACAGAGTTTCAGTTTTGCAAGAAGACAAAAGTTCTAGAGATGGGTGGTAAGGATGATTGCACAACAATGTGAACATACTGAATGCCACTGAACTTTACACTTAAAAATGGTTACATGGTAAATTTTATGTTATGTATTATTATAGTTTGTTAGGGCTATCATAACAAAGTTTCATAGATTGGGTGTCTTAAACAACAGAAATTTATTTTCTGATAATTCCGGAAGCTAGAAGTGTGAGATCAAGGTGTGAGCAGGATTGGTTTCTTCTGAGAACTTTCTCTTTGGTTATCAATACTGTCTTCTAGCTGTGCCTCCACGTGGTCTCCGCGCCGTAACTGTCTGTGCCTTAATTTCCTCTTCTTATCAGGACACCAATCGTACTGGACTAGGGCCCATCCTAAAATGACCTCATTTTAACTTACATCATTAAAGACCCTATCTTCAAATACAGTCACATTCTGGGGTACTGGAAGTTCGGGTTTCAACATATGAACTTAGCAGCAGCGGGAAGCGATTCAGCCCGTAAGGTGTATATTTTACCACACTTTTAAAATAATAATACAATAAAGTAAATGAGAGCAGGCAAAGGGAAAAGAACAATCTGAGGGAGGGCCCTGAGGAAGGAAAAGGATGTGATTAGAGGAAATGAAAGAAGGCCCGTGAGGCTGCAGCAAAGGGGGCAGTGATCGCTAGGATGACAAACAGAAGGTAGATGAAAACACAATCCTTGAAAATTCATTCCGAAATTTACAAAAACTCCAAAAAAGTAAACCTTCTTAAAAGAACAGTCACAACAAAGAATAAGCAACTTATGTAAAAGAGGTATTGGGCTTCCCTGGTGGTACAGTGGTTGAGAGTCCGCCTGCCGATGCAGGGGACACGGGTTCGTGCCCCAGTCCGGGAAGATCCCACATGCCGCTGAGCGGCTGGGCCCGTGAGCCATGGCCGCTGAGCCTGCGCGTCCGGAGCCTGTGCTCCTCAACGGGAGAGGCCACAGCAGTGAGAGGCCCGCGTACCGCAAAAAAAAAAAAAAAAAAAAGAGGTATTGCTATTTACCTCTGAAAGACTTCTCTGCGCTGAAAAATAGACACTACTTCAGTGTCCATCTTTGCACTTCGTTAGAGCCCTAAATGTTCCAAAAAGTTTTTTTTTCAACCTTGGGTTTTTTAAACAATATTATTGTAGTGAAATATACATAACATAAAATTTACCATTTTAACCATTTCTACAGTTTTTATTTATAGAAATATCACCACTTAAAAGAAAATATCCCTTAAGTCAGGATACATTGTTAAATGGAGAAGAGAATGGCTAGTAATCAATGCTCTCTTTTTATAAAGCCAACTTACTTTTCCATTAAATTTCAGAAATGTGTAAACCGGGGAGTCAAGAAAAATACCTTTAGAGATCTGGGTTAAAAATACATTAGCGATCTGGGTCAGCATCCACCTCCCAACTCCTCTGTTCCCCAAGTACTGGCCACCCTGTGGTCTGACACCATTGAAGCACTTAGATCTCTTAGCATCAAGCATCATGAGCACTGTACTCCAACTTAAATAGTACACACTCCAAAGAAAACATTCTGAGTTACTGAATGTCAAGGATATATTTTCAACCAGAATTGTTTCACAATAGAGGGAGATTAAGAGGAGGGATGGAAAAAAGACTCCAAAAGTTTTTAAGTGCCAAAACTTACTTTTCAATTTGTCAAAGATTAACCACAAATAAATAGAGAAAAAGAGAGAATGTTATAATCATGGCTGCAGGAAAACTGACTGCTGGACATGAATACTGCCTTTTCCTCCTGATGCAATGGATCCTGCCCACAAAAAAATAAATTCCATCACATATTATAGATACACATACACACACACTCTTATATATTCAGGATATACAAGGAACACCCACCAGTCAATAAGAGAAAACGGGGAAAACATGGCAAACTTTCATAGAAGAGAAAGCATGAAAGGTTAATAGCCATATGATAATATATCTTTAACCTCATTAATAATCAGGAAAATGAAAATTAAAATCACAGTAAGGTAAATTATACTAAACATAAATTACATCTCAATTTTAAAAACACACAGTAAGATACGATTGCACACCCACCAAATAGGCAAAAATATTTGAAATTTGATCACACTAAGGTCATCAAGCCAAGGGCAACTGCACACACCAGTGTAGTCTATCCTGGTACAGCCACTCTGGCAAAGACGTGTCATCACCTAGTAAAATTAAATATGCATATACTCTATGACCCAGCTATTCCACTCCTAGGTTTATACATTTAGAGAAACTCTAGCATATATACAACAGGAACTACATTCATACCAGTCTTCCTCACGATTGTGAAAAGTTACACAAACAACACAAGTGTCCATCAGCAGCAGAAAAGATCATTAAATGTGGCATATTCTTACAATGCAATGCTATACAGCGGTAAAGTAAATAAAATATAGCTTCATGAATAAACATGGATGAATCTCAAAAACAATCTTGAGTAAAACAGCAAGGTACAGAAGAATACAAGTTATGTGATTCTATTTATTCAAAGAGCCAAAGCAGCTAAAATTAAACAATGTATTGTTTGGAGATAAACATACATAAGACAAGGGAATGACTTTGAAAATGAAGGATGATGGTAACCACAGGAGGCAGAGAGGGTGAAGAAGATGCAATCAAGGAAGGGTACCCAGGGTTTTCTAAGGTACCGAAAACGTGACACGCCACTTCTTAAGCTAGGTAGTAGGTACCAGTGTTCATTTTATCACTTTTCTTTAAATTATACATATATTCTATGTGTATGATGTAGCTCTCATTTAAAAAAGCAAAATAAAAGCCAAAGGCTATTTTTTAAAAGAACAACTTTGAGGTTTCAGTTTCAAGATGGTTGATAGCCTGGTTCTCCCACCTGAATCCCTAATGAAGTGAAAGCACCAAAAAATGAAATAGAAGATTTCTGTAAGAGTAAAAAGAGTTTACTGGACATGGACCTAGAGAACAAACGTATGGACACCAAGGGGGGAAAGGGGGGGTGGGAGGGATGAATTGGGAGATTGGGATTGACTTATACACACTAATATGTATAAAATAAATAACTAATGAGAACCTGCTGTATAGCACAGGGAACTCTACTCAATGCTCTGTGGTGACCTAAATGGGAAGGAAATCCAAAACAGAGGGGATATATATATACATATGGCTGATTCAGTTTGCTGTACAGTAGAAACTAACACAATATTGTAAAACAACTATACCCCAAAACATTTCTTATTAATGCACTATATATATATATATATATATACACACACACAAAATTTTACAAAGCCACCAAGAGGTTTCTGATCAACAAAGTCATGAGTTTAAAAAGCAGAAGGGTGTGACATATACACACTACTGTATATAAAATAGATAATTAGTAAGAACCTACTGTATAGCACAGGAAACTCTACTCAATACTCCGTAATAGCCTATATGGGAAAAGAATCTAAAAAGAGAGTGGATATATGTATATGTATAACTGATACTTTGCTGTACACCTGAAACTAACCCAAGATTGTAAATCAACTCTACTCCAATAAACATAAAAAAAAAAAAAAACAAGAAAAGAAAAGAAAAACAGTTTGCTGGAAGAGAATTTTAAATGCACAAGAGATTGCAACAAAATTCTGGAAAACGAAACAGGAGATGGGAATGTGGTGACAGATGAAACAGTGAGGGGAGAGCTGCCACCCATGGGCCACCAAGGAGACAATCTGCTCAAGAGAAGCCCAGGAAGGCTTCAGGCTCAGAGTCAACAGGTATCACAGAGCGGGGAGGATGACACCGGGCAGCAAACAGGGGGATAAAGTGATGACGGTTAGCACGCCGCCACCCCCCCGCCTCCCCACCCTCTAACAGAGCCTTCAGGCAGCATGGCCAATTATAATGACAAACATCTGGGGGTTCATCTCTAAAGGAACAGAACCAATCGTGGCAGCAGGGCATGAGAGATGGCTTGTGGAGGTTTCCGATGTGAATCTTGGTTCCTCAGAGTAAATCCTCCTCATCAGGGCATTTTCGGGGTGAAGCAAAGCTGGTCAGTGGACCGCTCAGTAGCCCTGCCCCCCACTCCCACACACACATACACACTGAGCTCTGTTTAGAATTCCTGCTCAAGGGAGGGAGGGGCTGGGGGGCTGGTGGGTGGGCGGGCTCTACATATAGATGTTTTCAAGGTAGTAAACTCTCCCAGTCCTTCATCCTTAATTATGAAGAGGCAACCAGTCCTACAAGGAAAATCAGTAACCTTAGGGGTAAAAAACTGACACTGAGGGCTTCCCTGGTGGCGCAGTGGTTGAGAGTCCGCCTGACGATGCAGGGGACGCGGGTTCGTGCCCCAGTCCGGGAGGATCCCACATGCCGCAGAGCGGCTGGGTCTGTGAGCCATGGCCACTGGGCCTGCGTGTCCAGGGCCTGTGCTCCGCAACAGGAGAGGCCGCAGCAGTGAGAGGCCCGCGTACCGCCAAAAAAAAAAAAAAATTGTCTCTTTTGAGACTCTGACTTTGGAAAAATATAGGCTCTAACATGGCCTAAAACCAAAATCTCACGTCAATGCTGGCAGGTATCAATATGTTGGCCCACGCAAAACAGAAGGAAATAGGTGCAGGAAAGGCAGAACGAGAGAAGAGGCTATGTGATCACGACTCCTGACTTTTTAGCCTGTTCCACAGTCCTTAATGGGTCCACTGGTGTCATCAAGATGGGCTGTTAAGTCCTACATCTTTAAGTTTTTTTCTATTTTATTTAAGTTAATTCCAGAGGGCCTCTGTTCTTTCCAACCAATAAACTCCGACTAAAACAGCAGGCATCTGCTGTCTGGAGCTGCACAGTAACCAGGAGACACCACCCTGTCTGCTGTACCGTGGGGCACCCTGCCTCTCCCTGTACCGAATCAGAACACAACATGGGCTCCCACGGCCTGTCATCCTGTCAGCACTACGCACAAATGGGAGCCAGGCGGGACTGTTGAACATCATCACAGTTACACGTGATCAAATACGCCTGATAATTAAAATGTCAGAATCCAGAAGTAAACATACAGTGTATTCAATGAAAACTTGAAACTGTGGAACAATTGGAAAAGGAGGAGAATGTTAACTTGACTTACAATATGGAACAAGAGAACAAATCGTGCAAGATTTGGAAGAAAAAGAACAAATTAATGTCTTTTGTATGCCCACTGAGTTTTTCAATCAGCCTGAAAAATTAGAAAGCCAAGCAAAAATTCTCTTTCAATGACATGAATAAAGCTGATTTACTTAGGGCACAAAATGCCATTCTCTAGACTAATCTGAGCTGAACAAGAAAAAAAAATATTCTTTGAAGTTCAAGCAATAGAAGGAAACTCTTTTGCATATTTGGAAGGTAACTTTCATGCATTCCCTGGCTGAATAACCAGAGTCAAACCACAGCATGAGAATCTTAAGCCAATGTCTGAGACCTTGAAAAATGGATACAGATGGTCCCCCGACTTACAATAGTTAGACTTACGATTTTTCTACTTTACGATGGTATAGGAGCCATACGCATTCAGTAGAAACTGTATGTGGAATTTTGAATTTTGATCTTGTCCCATGCTAGTGCTAGGCAGTACATACTCTCTCATAGTGATGCTGGGCAGCTCCCAGTGAGGCACACGATCAAAAGGATAAACAACCAATACACTTACTACCATTCACTCCCATACAATCATTCTGTTTTTCATTATCAGTACAGCATTCAATATCTTACATGAGATAGTCAACACTTTATTATAAAATAGTGTTTTGTGTTAGATGATTTTTCCCAACTGTAGGATAATATAAGTGTTCTGAACACATTTAAGGAAGGCTGGGCTAAGCTATGATGTTCAGCAGGTGAGGCGTATTAAACGTGTTTTCAACTTACAATATTTTGAACTTACTGTATTGAACAATATAATGGGTTTATAGGGATGTAACTCCATCGTAAGTCGAGGAAGATCTGTACTGCGCAACTGAGCAGGGAAGAAAATGGCCACCAGGTGAAGGGTCAAGGGATGGAGTATGTATGACTACCAGCCAGACTTGTCTTTCCTAGTTTCTGATTTCACAAACCAGTAAAATTACATACACATACACACACACACAAGCAGAGCCAATTCAACTGCCAATTTTCTATATTTCCAAATAAAGATAATTCACTTGAGTCCATTGCTATTACTAGAAGTAATTACATCATTTAATTTTTTAAAAAGATATTTTAAGGCCAAAAAAGTACGAAGGACTTGATCTTAGCATTTTCTAAAGCCCTTGAAAACAGCACAGGCTAGAAAATACACTTAAACTAAGTCCATTTTGTTCCAGCTTAGCAGGTGTTGCTTTAGCTGTGATTTGTGATTCATTCCCTAACCCCCAACTCCATTATTCCATTAGTCCCTTTCCTCAAAAGCAATAAATAGGCAAATGGAACATTTAAGAATTGGGCTTCCCTGGTGGTGCAGTGGTTGAGAGTCCACCTGCTGATGCAGGGGACACGTGTTCGTGCCCCGGTCCGGGAGGATCCCACATGCCGCGGAGCGGCTGGGCCCATGAGCCATGGCCGCTGAGCCTGCGCGTCCGGAGCCTGTGCTCCGCAACAGGAGAGGCCACAACAGTGAGAGGCCCGCGTTCAGCAAAAAAAAAAATAATAATAATGCAACATTTAGGAGCCCCAAACATGATACAGATGGCTTCACATATGTAAGGGCTGAAAAGCGTCCCTTGTTGATTAAAGGAAGACAGATTTGGATAGATAAAGAAAGAGGAAAACCAAGCGCGTGATGAACACAGTATGGTATGAACAGAGGGACATTAAAGCAGGAACGGGAATGCTTTAGGGGATGCTAAGGAAGAGGCTCAGCTGAGGGGAGAACAGACAAGGGGCACCTGTGTGATCTAGAACTGGAAAGTTCTTGGGGAGCTCACTGGACTGCAGGCTGCAGACCCAGGACTTTGTTTAGAAGCAACAAGGAATCTCCAATGGAACTAGATGACAAAGGAAGCATATGGCAACATTAACCCAACAGAAGCTATGATTTTAGCAGTAAGTTTTGGTAACTTTAGTAATTTCCTGGGCAGTTAAGCAGTTACCTCTAGTTCTGGCTCAAAAGGTTCCATTTGAGAAGATTCAGGCCCACTTATCTTGTGTGAAAATGCACTGTCACTGTTTCTGCACCTAGACCCTTGTGGGCAGTGACTGCCTTAATACCCCTGAAAATCATGTAATTTGCTCTGTCTTGGGTACGGCTGCCAACTCCTCTAGGATTTTGCTCTTGGTAATATGAAAGTATTCATTGGTGGAAATAAGAAAATCATGAAAGAGTGCTGTTTCAGAAGTGATCAATTAATAGAAATGTCCACTAGGCAACTGAAGATTCATTCATTTATCCGACAATATTTATTGAGCCGATATCTGGCTACCTACTGTGTGCCAGACACTTGAACAAAAAAAGATAAAGATCCCTGCCCCTAGGGCTTCCCTGGTGGCGCAGTGGTTGAGAGTCCGCCTACTGATGCAGGGGACACAGGTTCGTGCCCCGGTCCAGGAAGATACCACATGCCACCGAGCGGCTGGGCCCGTAAGCCATGGCCGCTGAGCCTGCGCGTGCGGAGAGAGGGCCACGTACCGCAAAAAAAAAAAAAAAAGATCCCTGCCCTTGTGAAGCTTACATTCAAGTAGGGATACAATACAAACAAGAAACAATAAATACAGTATCTACAAGTATGTAAAAAGTGCTTTGGAAAAAAAGAAGATAAAAAGAAAAAGAAAAATCTAAAAAAGAAAAAAACTCAAATACTAATTGAAGCTAAGAGAAGAGATGAGTTCCCCAGGGAGTAGACTACCTGATTAATGCCCTTTCCACTTCTAAAACTCTACCACTCCAAATCAAGGAATTTGACACATATAACCTCAACCTTCTTGTTTAAGCAGAAGGTACTATCAAAGCATCACATTATTGTTGTGACTTAAAGAAATAACAGAGACCCATCACCAGGGAACTGTCCTCTTACAGATGAGAAAGTGGAGGACCACAGAATTTAAGTAAGATCACCTTAGAGCACAAGAGAACGAGGGGCAGATGGGAGTTCCAGAACTCTCTAGCTTCTTGTAACTTTTAAGAGCAGAAGCCCTTTCAGTCACTTCAAAAGTACTTCAAACCCTCTTGGAGGCAATGAAAAATATTTTTATTACATAAATAGTTTAGCCATATAATGGCAATAATAAAAATAGCACACACTTAATAGAGAACTTACTTGTGCCAGACACTCTTCTAAATCCTTGTCATGAGTAAGAAACTCACTTAATCCTCACAACAACCCTGTGAGGCAGTAAGACTTCAGAGTGAGTGGTTTTAATGCCACGCCACCCCTTCAATTATTTATGCATACCTTCACAGAGCATAATCCTTATCACTAATTAGGAAACTGAGGTCTAGATTTTTCATCTGGACTTGGCAGAATTAGATATTTGTATATCAAAAATGCAACCATTTAAGCTTCATTTGAAGTAAACATGTTTTAGAAGTAAAGGAAATTTGAAACTATATAATCAGTATTATGCTAAAAAAAATGGTATTTCGGTAATTCAATAAAGGGTCCTCAAAGGTATGTTTTCAACTAAACAGTCTTCAGAGAAAGACACTATTTCAAGACCCTAAGTAAAGTTTTTAAAAAATGAAATTCTAGTAAGGCAGATCTTTTTTTATGTTTCACTTGAACAAACCTTATGCTTTGATTTTCACAGAAGGGAAAGGGAGAGAGAAATACAATGAAAAAAAGTTCTTTCCCCTAGTATTTGTCTAAGCATTTAAAATTTTAGATTAGATTTTAGAAAAATCAGAATCATGAGGCTTACCAGTAACATATAACATAATAAAATACAATAAATTTTTTAAAAACATAGTTTCCCTTTCTCAACACACCAAATATAGATTGTGTAAATTCAATTATAAAATAAAGTGTTACTATGTATCTAAAGTTGAGGATCTTTTTGCCTTCAGTTCACTAGGTTCATTTTCATTTCAATGGACTTTCCTATTAAAGAGTTTTGACTATATGTCACATACAATTACAATTCACTCCATGGATCTGTCCACATTCTTTAGTGGTACTGGAATTTCATCATATAGAATAACAGTTGAATACATGGATCATTGGCTACAGCTCACAACCATTTTAGAGATGACGTAATCTGCATTACACAGTAGGTATGTCTACACTGTTTGTATGCATGGATCTCAAAGCAACTTCTAAACCTTCACTGGTAAAATTGCCCCTCTCCTAACAAACTCCTTGTCTTTTTTCTGTGAGAGAAGAGAATTAATCTTCCTTACTGGAGCAAGGTTGGAGAGGCCAGGCTCCCAACTTTCATGCATCATATATTCAGATAAGACACAAAGAGGAAAACAGCATATGTTGGCTCCTATATTCAACATTCTTTTCTCATCCTTAGGAGCATCCCACTTCATTGTGCCATATTTTTAAACATACAATCCCTCTGACCCTCAGCATATTTCAAAACCTCCACTGGCATACTACATATTTCTTTCTCCTTATCCTTACCACCACGGAGGGCCCAACATGAAGCTATTTTTGAATGGCCTAGTCACAGCTATTACCTGAGTGCCAAATGGGTGCAAGACACTGTGACGGCACTGTAAAGAATATAAACAAAAGTAGTAGAATCCTTGTCTTCAAACAGCTTTTAAAACTAGTAGGATTAGATAACCGTACCAGTCACTGTAGCCACAAGGTAGAATGAGAGCCAGAATTGAGGTGTTGTAGACGTTTAAGGGGGAGGAGGGACTCTGAGCTTTGCTGCAGCCAACATGTAGAGGGAAACATGATCTGTTATAAGATTCAGTGTCCCTGGGGTAAAAATAAACCGGTTGCTCAGAGAAAGAACAACTATTTTTGCTACTGAGATCAGAAAGCAATTCAACCAATGGTTTCTAAGAGAAAGTTCTGTTAAATGTAATAAAAATCCTAAGGATATTTTTTTTACAATAAACAAGGGTAAGTTTGAAGAGGGCTGAGAAGCTCTAATGAAAACCAAGAAATCTAACAATGACAAGAGGCAGAAGAGCAGGCCTCAGCTCTACCATGACAGCAAACTCCACACGTGCAGAAGATCGTGAAGCATGACTGACATTGAGAATAACTGCATTTCTCTGGGCGGAATGAGATGGCGTCTAAATAGTAAAAACCACTGTGTTATTTAACTGAATTCATTTATCCTTATACAAACAGAATCACAAAGACATTTTGATGTCAACATTTGACATTTCATGTAAATAGAAAGTAGGTCATCAGTTGAAATAGACAAAAGTGACATATCTAAGAATTACTTTTTTTTTTTTTTTTTTGCAGTATGCGGGCCTCTCACTGTTGTGGCCTCTCCCGTTGCGGAGCACAGGCTCCGGACGCACAGGCTCAGCGGCCATGGCTCACAGGCCCAGCCGCTCCACAGCATGTGGGATCCTCCCAGACCGGGACACGAACCCGTGTCTCCTGCATCAGCAGGCAGACTCTCAACCACTGCGCCACCAGGGAAGCCCAGAATTACTATTTTTAAAACAAAGTTCCTAAAAATATCTCATCTAACATGCACTTGATTCTACAAAGTTTTTTGTACCACTTAAATTTATATCAGCGGGCTTCCCTGGGGGCGCACTGGTTAAGAATCTGCCTGCCAATGCAGGGGACATGGGTTCAAGCCCTGGGCTGGGAAGATCCCACATGCCAAGGAGCAACTAAGCCTGTGTGCCACAGCTACTAAGCCTTTACTCTAGAGCCCACGAGCCACAACTACTGAAGCCTGTGCGCCTAGAGCGCGTGCTCCGCAACAAGAGAAGCCACCGCAATGAGAAGCCTACACACCGCGATGAAGAGTAGCCCCCGCTCACCGCAACTAGAGAAAGCCCGCGTGAGGCAACAAAGATCCAACGCAACCAAAAATAAATAAATAAAATTTTTAAAAATTTATACCAGCATAGGTTCACAGTTTTCCCACTTTATAAGGACTGACAGGATCGTTTGAGGGAAGGATGACACTTTGTCAAGTTTAAAATTGGGGTAGAATTTCTGCTGGAGGCTACACAGGGCAAATAAGATAATCACAGATATCCCCTTAATTATTTGGCGATCTTAATTTAAAAGACTTTTGTTATAAAGGAATCTAGTTCTTCATCCAATCACTGAAAGCAAAAGTTTCCTCCTAAAAAAGAAATTTCTTTAGACGACAGAATCTAAGAATGATTGGTGGAAAGAGGTCAATTCTTTTTCCCTAACCAGTGACCTGCTCATTGCTCAACAGTGAACACTACACAGTCTTCTGAGGCAGGGTTTGCATACATTGATTGGAAATAAAAGCATTACTCGATCATATCAGCTCAAATTCCAGTGATTAGTCCCAGGCCATTAATGACATCAACTCCAGGTTTCCAAATGGACCAACTATTAAAATTTATGAATGACTGACAAAAAAATTCCAATTCTTTTGCAAAGATTCATACACCTGGAAATGAATAACTCATCAAGAGGCAGAGTGGGCGGGGTCAGTGTGCAAATATTTACTCATGAACTTGGCTCCTACATTGCATCATTTTTCATTTAGTTTTACAGTCTGTGATTATATGTACCATTTGCCTAAAAACTCACAGTTCATAGAAAACAAAGAACATAAATTTTAAATGTGATGAGTCCTATTTATGTACTGATCTGTAACATTCTAAGTATTCAATACATCTCATTCATATAGTGAACACCATAGTGGCATTATTTATTTAGCCCTCATCTCATTCTACAAGGAATTTGAGATAGCTTATGAGAAATGCATGTATTAAGGAAGGAAATTAATAATCATGACCAAGGAGTGCTCACTTGGGCTACACACACACTAAAACTGGAATGATAGAGAGAAGATTAGCCTGGCCCCTGCACAGGGATGCCATGCAAATTCGTGAACCACTGCATATTTTTTAAAAATCATGACCAAGGAAAAAAATCATAAATTAGAGAAGAAAATGAAGACTGTGGCTGGTATAAGAGATATTGGAATAGAACTCAAATTTGGAGACCTATTTGAGTCCTACACAGTTACTACAGTTAAGCAGAGAATTCGAGTCTGTGCTTCCTAACAGCCAAGGTGAAAATGTCAATGTGATTAGTTATATGATTTTCTATGAGGAACAAACATCTACACTCCTTCAGGAAGCAAAGCTGTTTCTTATCACTTACTGTGAAAGAGCTGCTCTAGGAGACTCTGAAAGATGTGATGGAAAAATTTCCCAATAGCATTTCAATGGCAAATGAGGTCACAAAGCTGGTTTTTTTTATGTTGTCCCAAATTAAAACTGAATTCTACAATGGAGTCAAGATAATATGGCCAAGGCGCCCAATTTTTCAAGCAACATGGTGGACTGAGCTGAGAATAAAGAGCTGGAAGTCCAACAGTGTAGTTTAAGAGATTATTAGCACTAAAGTGCAAGAACAAAAATTAAAATAAACAGCCAAAATTATGATGCTTCTAAGTTTCCATCCTTACCGCCTTTCTCTCTTTGAACGAGTAAGTCCCTGACCAGTGTCATCTATTCCACAACTGAAACCACTTAATTATCTCCCCAATCTACATCTTCTAACCCAGAGCTAAGGTCTCCTTTTCATGTACGTATCTGACACTTTTACCTCAAGGTCCTACCAGCACCATTAACTCCACAAGTCCCAAACTAATCTAAGTTATCTGTCCTCTCAAACACATTTTTCCTTCTGCCATCCTCAGTTTGTCATAGAAATCCTATCCTCTCAGTCACCTGGGCTAACATCCTTGGAATCATTTTTTTTCCTTCCTCTCCATAACTGCCCCCTTCTGATCAACAGTCTGCCTTACTGTTCTCCCTGTACGACTGGCCCACATTCTCTACTCCAGCCCCAGGGCCACCTTCCTGGATCAGATCCCCAGTACCTCAGGGCCATCACAATAGCCTCCTGAATTACTGTATTCTCTCTCCCCACTCCAATTTCTCATATACACTACTGCAAGAATAATATTTCTAAGGTTGTGACTATGTCAGTCTACTAAAAAAAAACCTGTAGCAGGTTCCCTCTGCTTACCTGAAGCAAACCAGTCTACCTAAGCCCCCAGTGGCTTTCTCTCTTACACACCCTATGCTCCAGCCAGTCCATAAACTCATAAGTCTAGGCACTCCCAAAGTAAGCTCGATCTTTCCTCTTGTTCACAGTAGTATGGCCCTGAGATGCCCTCCCCTTCACCTCTACATATTTAAAGACCAAGTTTAAATGCCACCTCATTCAGGAAGCCTTCCATAATTCTCTCTGTAAGAAGTACCACTTCCTCCTGCCGCCTCCCCCCTGCACTTGTCTAGGGCTGTAATCCCAGAGGAATGACCATATCCTACCGTCAGCCTCTTGCTGTCTAGCCTATGCTTGAGACCACTCCACAATCGCCATCCTAAATACACACTCGGTCCTGGCAGCACACAGCTCACCGTCACCCCTCAGGTTCCCTCCACAGCACTTTGTTCATACGTGAATCACTGCACACGCTGATTCTACTGTAGTTCGCTGTTTACACGTCTACCTCCTCCAGGGCAAGGATCAAATCTTATTTATCTCTGCAGTCTAACGTAGTCAGCTCTCCGCACACCATCCGAGCTTAATTCCCTGCAGAAAGGGTCTTTTCTTGCTTATTTCTTGTGTCTCTCCCACGAGAATGTCCACTCAGTGAGAACACAGACTTTGCTTGTTTTGATCTCCACTATTTTCCCAGCATCTAAAACAGTGTCTGACACATACTAGGTGATCAAAAGCGTAGGATGAATTGATAAATTGCTGCATGATTCTCACTGTCTAGCCCAGTCCTGGCACACCATAGTGCCAAAAAAATAAAAAGTTTGCTGAATGAATCTTGTCTTGTGTAAAAGTTATTTTTATACACATTTTAAAGCTCTAACAGTTAGTGATCTTGATATCCTACTCTGGTACCTAGCGTAGTGCTTTATACATAGGAGGTCCTTGATTGATTTCTATTAAATTGAACAGGTAGTTCAATAAATTAATACCTTACTCGAGCTTTCATCTTCTAAATCTGAATTTGTCTCATCTCGTCAATAAAGAGGAATCTGTATTACTTCTTATGACACAGGATGCCTCCCTCCCAGGGGGAAGGCAGCACTGCAGAGTGAAGATTACCAGCGGTGCTGTCAGAGAGGTCTGGGTTCGGGTCCCAGCTCTGGCACTGCTCAGGTGTGTGACTTTGAGCACACTGTTTAACCTCCCTTCAGCTTCCTCCTTAGAAGAAGATTAGGAGGACCTCCCAGGCAGAGCAGTCTATTTACTTCACAGCTAAATGAACAGCCAGTCCTAAATCCTTTATTACCCCTTCTTTACCAGCCTTAAATCGTTCTAACTCATGTTAGACTATTTTAATATATGTTGCCTGAACTTGAGTGGGTCATTATTTAATATAGTAGTGGATTATGTTTACAAGGCATTAATTCTCCATTAACTTTTCATGACCTTACAGCCTTTCAGCACTCATCCAGAATGCACAGGTGACTTGAGCACATGACTGCCATCATTCCTAAGACTTTCTGGAGTCACAGCAACATAGTGGCCCAAGGTGGCACTACCTCACACAGAAGGGCAATTCTCTTTCCCACACAGGAAACAGCACAACAATCTGATAAGTGATGGGTACAAGAACTAGACCCATCAAATACATTACACAGTGACATGACCCTGGCTTAGGATGGGACGATTTCTTTTTTAAAATAATAATAAAGTGCTTAATGCTAATGTAAGTGCATCTCGATCAAAATGCATTCAAATCCCTCTGGAGGACAATTCCGTCGGGACGTAGGGAGTGCTTAGCCAGGACTCACACAGACGAATGTCACTGATCAGGTATGAGGTTATGACTCAGTCACAGGCAGGATTCACTGAGGTTCACGTAGATGGGCAGAGAACACAGTGAGTCTTCTGCACAAACGTTAAGAGGTCTTTTTCTAAAAGCCTTATTTAATAAAAAGCAGCGACCTGCCAAGGAAGATAATAGCATAGAACCAATCTTTAAAAGACAGAATTCAAAAGATCATTCTCTCACAAATCTTGATATTACTGCCTGGCACAGAAAATACTTGCATAAGGAGGCACAAAAATATTTTTTGCATAAGTAAATACTGTCAGCATGGAAGCAATATGAAAATGTAAGACTTTACTGTCAAGTAGTAAACCAAACAAAAAACAACTGAAAGCCAAATCTCTGTTGCTCATGTGAAAAGAAGAACACTTGAGAATAAAAGGTCAATAGAACTTTTGTTGGCCAAATAGCTAAGGCTGGCCACCTTGTGAGCTGACAGAGCTGTCCACTATTCTGAGAGCGCCTACACCATGTTAAGTGTCTGAATGCATTTTCTCAAAAGTCAACAAGCGAAAAGCACAGTGCTAGTGGTGACCTGAATGAAGCTGTGACAAATGTCCTGCTTGAAGATAATCTTCAATAGCGGCAGTTATTGGTTCAGTACCACCAAAAGTGTTCCCAGAGATTAAAAGGCACAGGCGTAGCTGTGCTATTTTATTTTATTTTTTAAATTTATTTATTTATTTTTGGCTGCATTGGGTCTTCATTGCTGCACGCAGGCTTTCTCTAGTTGTGGTGAGCAGGGGCTACTCTTTCTTATGGTGCGCAGGCTTCTCATTGTGGTGGCTTCTCTTGTTAACGGAGCACAGGCTCTAGGCGCGCGGGCTTCAGTAGTTGTGGCACGCGGGCTTCAGTAGTTGTGGCTCACGGGCTCTAGAGCACAGGCTCAGTAGCTGTGGCGAACGGGCTTAGTTGTTCCGCGGCATGTGGGATCTTCCCGGCCCAGGGCTTGAACCCATGTCCCCTGCATTGGTAGGCAGATTCTTAACCACTGTGCCACCAGGGAAGCCCAGATGTGTTATTTTAAATTCAGTTATTCCCACTTAAAATCCATGCTGATTTAAGGTGTTGGAGAGAGGGAGTAGGCAAAGCAACTTACTTCCAAAATCAGGAGGTAAAGGAGCAATACCTACCACAAAAGAGGTTAAGTGACAGTGGCTACAAAAAAAATCAACAAAAATATTGAATAAATAATCTTGAATAGCAGAACTTGGCAAGAATCCCTGATACTTTTCAGTGTAAGAATGTGGTTCCAGTTCTGTGATCTTTCACACTAACAGGGACTTTTCCTAAACACAGAACTCAACATCTAAGGAATTTAAAACACTTGATAATAGTTAATTCAATTCCCTATTACATTCCTTCCTGGTTAAAAAAAAAAAAAAACACAAATTTTGCAAAATGTATTTTGCCCATGGAGGATGGGAAGCACCAAGATGAAATGAATGACTTGAGAGTAAAATGCATCCCTCTGCCTCATGGCCAGAAGCAAAAGTGAGACATCCTATGGCATGAAGAACGACTTCATCAAAGATTTTCACAGAAACAGCAGAGTCCACATATCCACAGGAGTATGAGCCCACACATCCACAGGAGTATGAGCCCCTTCAAAGACTACACACTCGTTACAAAAATGTCCGCCAATGCTCAAGACATCTTAGGAACAAATCTTTTAAGGCTGCCTTCACGTATATAACATTCTTTTGAAATCTTCAACTGTGACAAATTTGGGTCTTTGAAAGTGGAATTTGATATCTGTAAGTTGGAAATACATTGAGAAAATAAAGGGAATCATCAGGCTGGATTTTATTTTTAATCAAAAGAACAAGTGCTTTCCTTATGCGGCTTGTAAACTAATACTTCCAAAGACAATTCTTTAAAACTATTCCAAACTCCCTTTCTAAGAGCAGCAGCTATGGAATAAGCAGGCAGCCTCCCCAGATGACCTCTTTGAAGGGCACCTTTTGCTTTTTAGGATGTCTTTGGTATTGGCATTGCACGTGCACTTAATTAGGTACCAGCTAAATCTGATTCCACTTTTCCACATTATTCATTCATTCAACAAATATTTATGGTGCACCTAATACGTGCCAAGTACTGTGTTAAATCCTAGCAAGATGATGGTGAGCAGGCCCACTACCTGTCCTCGTGAAGACGATTTACATAAGCACACAAATTATAACCCATAAGTCAGTCCAGTGGGAAAAAAAGACATATGGTGATGCAAAAACCTATTAAGAAATGATTAAAGAAGACAATGAGGTGATACAAACAAACTTTATTTAACACTTTATGAAGCGGACAACCTCCTTGCGGAGAACTGCAAAATGGGGTGGACAGCTGGAAGCCTTCATAGGATAAAGAATAAAAAACAAGGAAGAGAGGGACTTCCCTGGTGGTCCAGTGGCTAGGACTCCAAGGTCCCAACGTAGGGGAACTGGGTTCAATCCCTGGTCAGGGAACTAGATCCCACATGCCGCAACTGATCCCGCACGCCGCACTAAGACCCAATGCAGCATGCATAAATTAATTAATTAATAGAACAAGGAAAAGAAAAATAGAAAACATCGGTGATCAACTAGGGCCGCACAGTCACCCTTGTCTGGAGTGAGAAGGCCCAGAGCTGGCTTGGCCCTTGCAGAATGGCTGACTAGCTATGCTCACTGCGTTCCTGGTCAAGCAGAGCGGTTTCAGGGACACCAGAATCATCTAAGTGTCAGTTTGCTGAGGTGGCACCTGGGCAGAAGCGGCTGCATCTGGGGCCTAGAAAGTTATTTCAACAAGCATATAATAGTGAGATCCAGCTAGTGTGAAGAGGCTTCCCTGAGGAGATGTATTAGTTTGAGCTGAAGATAAATAGGAGTTAGCTAATAAAAGCAAAGGGGACTATGTGGGGAGAGGTATGGAGACAGTGGGGGTGGAGGAGAATGATGTTCCAAGTATTGTGAACAGCATGTGCAAAGGCTCTGTGGCTTTTTAAAAGACTGTGGGTACATTAAGAAGTGAAAGAGGGACTTCCCTGGCAGTCCAGTGGTTAAGACTTCGTGCTCCCAATGCAGGAGGCATGGGTTCAATTCCTGGTCAGGGAGCTAGGATCCCACATGCTGCATCATGTGGCCAAAAAGAAAAAGAAATGAAAGAGGGGACTTCCCTGGTGGCACAGTGGTTAAGAATCTCCTGACAATGCAGGGGACACAGGTTCGAGCTCTGGTCCGAGAATATCCCACATGCTACGGAGCAATTAATCCCGTGTGCCACAACTACTGAGCCTGCACTCTAGAACCCGCAAGCCACAACTACTGAGCCCGTGAGCCACAACTACTGAAGCCTGTGTGCCACAATTACTGAAGCCCATGCCTAGAGCCCATGCTCCACAACAAGAGAAGCCACTGCAATGAGAAGCCTGCACACCACAACGAAGAGTAGCCCCCGCTCGCCGCAACTAGAGAGAGCCTGCACACAGCAACGAAGACCCAACGCAACCAAAAATAAATAAATAAATTTATTTTTTTTAAAAAAAATCTATTGTAAAAATCTAGAAGAGAGGGTGGAGCTATCACAGATGAGAGAAATGAATGGATCTGAGACACTAAGGATGTAAAAGCACTAAAGGTTTGGATGGTATTCTATATTTGTTATTTACTCAAAGAAAATGCTTTGGTTTTGCCTAAGAATTCCTTATTTGTTAATTATTTGCAAACAAAAAAACGTCATGCAAATGTCAGAGTTCTTTTTCAGAGTTCTGCATCAATTTTATCTTCTTTTAGATAAAGAAGAAAAAGTAACAAAGAGAAAAACAAAACTTAGTATCTCATTTTATGTAAAACTGTGTGTTCTCGAAAAACTGAGCTACACCTGGGTAATAAAAGAACCTATATCTTATTACCGAGTAAATATTTCTTCCTTGCACAAAAACACACTAAAAAATGCAGAACAGATTATCCTGATACTATATCAAGTGAAATGTAAACCATTATCTCAATTATTTCCATACATCATTTCTCCTTTATTATAAGGTACATAAATCAGGTGATTTTACAACTCTAAAAGGAGGGAATGGCTGAGAGATTTAATAATCACCATCAAGTTTTATAGTAAACCATTTAGTAAGCAACTAGAATGCCCAAGAGACTTGCAAGGATTTAAAACTATTCTTCCACCAATGGCTTCACCCACATGGAAAAGTCATTTTTATACCTATATTACTATGATATGCACTTGTAGTCCACACCCTCCAAAAGATACAGCTCTCCAGTAGGCCTGGGTTACCATGTCATAGCAATGTAGTAAGAAGTTCAAAAGGTAGTCAGCCTTGTAAACGCTATGAATACACATATACCACAAAAAGTTGAATTTTGTACTGAATTGGCCACATGTTCTTGTGTCTGATGTATACAGGCCAATTTGCACCACACTCAGAACAAACATAAAGGAGGAGACTGGGTTTCAGCAGTCTCATATCAACAACAAATGTACCAGCTAAATTCTAATTCCATGAGCTAAGAAAAGTCTAATTTTGAGACTGTGCAACTAGAGTCTATACCACCCCTTCAAAATGCAGGTTTTAACTTGGAAAGAAACAAATTCAGTATGGAAACCACTGAGGAAAGAAAACCACGGCATGTTAATAAACTGACTTCTAAAGGATAAATGCATATTTAAACATGCTGCTTTTGGCGACTTAAGTCACAACCCAGGCATTACTTGATCGGAGACTCTGCATATGAATTTCTATTTTCTTTCCTTTAAAAAAATCATTAAGCGGGCTTCCCTGGTGGCGCAGTGTTTGAGAGTCCGTCTGCCGATGCAGGGGACACGGGTTCGTGCCCCGGTCCGGGAAGATCCCACATGCCGCGGAGCGGCTGGGCCCATGAGCCATGGCCACTGAGCCTGCGCGTCCGGAGCCTGTGCTCCGCAACGGGAGAGGCCACAACAGTGAGAGGCCCAAGTACCGCAAAAAAAAAAAAAATCATTAAGCAACTGAAGTATATGTGAAGTAACTTGAATTGCCTAAAACACTGTCTTGACAGTCATTATCCTCTGTAACATATACATTTAATCCTGAATTGGGCATATAGTGGTATTTTAAGAAATAAAAATTCTGGGGACTTCCCCGGTGGCGCAGTGGTTAAGAATCCACCTGCCAATGCAGGCGACACTGGTTCGAGCCCTGGTCCGGGAAGGTCCCACATGCCGCGAAGCAACTAAGCCTGTGCACCACAACTACTGAGCCTGCACTCTAGAGCCCACAAGCCACAACTACTGAAGCCTGTGCGCCTAGAGCCCGGGCTCTGCAGCAAGAGAAGCCACCACACGAGAAACCCGTGCACCGCAATGAAGAGTAGCCCCCGCTCGCCGCAACTAGAGAAAGCCCGTGTGCAGCAACGAAGACCCAACGTGGCCAAAAATAAATAAATAATATTTTTTTAAAAAACAAAAACAAACAAAACCACACACACACAGTTGAAAGATGGGCCCTATAGTAAAGATGTTGACCCTTTCATGATTTCATCTGCTTGACAAAGATGTCATGATGTCACTTGGCACGTGAGGTTCCTAAGCGGACCATGCCCCTTCACACACTCACCAGTATTTCAGTGAGGAACAGCAAAAGGGGTTCTTATCTAAGTCTCAGGTCTTACAATTTCTGAATTCCAAGTGAAGGGATAGTCATTCACCCTTTACTTTTCTTGAGAAGCACCAAGAAGTATGTCTGCAAAGGCAGCAAAAGCTTGAAGGATTAACGAGGATGTTAGATGTCTCATATCTAATTTTTATGAACAGAAAAAAATGGACGTTTGTATTTATCAGGGCTTAATATGGTATGTTCCAGAATCTGAGAGGACCTGATTACTGAGGCATTTTGGTTTACCTTTTCTGGTTTTCACTTTTTATTATGGAAATTTTCAGTACATACAAAGTTGAGAGAGTAGTATGATGAACTGCCATCACTCGGCTCAAGAATTAACAATGTATAGCTGTTTATAATCTCCCATTCCCACTCCTTTCCTCTGCTGGACTGTTTTAACACAAACTTCATATATCATATCTGAAATAAGCAGAAAAAGCGGTCTGCAAAAACATATCACTTCCTAATCCCCAGAAGCTGTGAATATTACTTTACATGGCAAAAAACTGTGACTGTAACTTTGGATCTTAAGGAGGAATTTATCTTGGATTACCCAAGTAAGCCCTAAATGCAATCACATGAATCTTTATAGGAGACAGGCAGAGGGAGATGAGACACAGACATACCAAGAGGAGAAGGCCATGAGACAGTGCAGAGAGATGCAGCCACAAGCCAAGGACAGCTTCCAAACCTGGAAGAGGTAAGAATTCTCCCCTAGCATCTCAGAGGGAGCATGGGCCTGCCTACACCTTGATTTTAGACTTCTAGCCTCCAGAACTAAGAGAGAATAAAGTTCTGTTGTTTAATCCACCCAGTCTGTGTTAATTTGTTACCGCAGTCATAGGAAACTAATACAATATCACGTAATCTGAAAAACATTTCAGTATGTATCTTTAAGAAATAGACTCTTTTTTAATAATAATATAATTATCATTCCCTTTTTTTAAGAGTCCTTTAATTTGTCTAATATCCAGAGTTTAAATTTCCCAAATTGTCTCATAATTTTATATTTATAATTTATAACTTTATGTTGATTTAGCCAAACCAAGATCCAAACATGGTTATGTCTCTTAAGTCTCAATGCCACTTTTTAAAAAATAATAAATAAAAACACTTATCTGACACTGACTTTGGGAGAAAAAATAATAGTTCCTCTTCCTTGTTTTTCTTGCCACTTATTTCCTGAACAAACTGAATAACTTGTCCTACAGAAATTTCTGCATTCTGGATTTGGCTGGTCACATCTCCATGGTTCTTTTTGACAAGGTCCTCTTTTTCCTATGCTTCTCATAAACTAGTAGTCAGATCTAAAGTCTTGATCAGAATCACATTCAGCTTTTTGGCAAGAAACTTCAGAGATGGTTCTATATATTCCCTATTGCATCAAATTAGGGGGCACGTATTCACTTCTTTCTCTTTTTGTAATGTTAAGATTGATCAGTGGGTCCTGGGGTTATCAGCCTGATCCATCAATTATAAAGTTCCCAATCAGCCTTTGACCTAATAGTTTTCACAGTCACAGATGACCATTCCCTAGATCTGTTATTTCATTAGGGGTAATGAAATGATACTATTTTCTTTATATCATTCCTTCTGCATTTACTAGCTGGAATTCTTCTAAAAATAAGATTTTTGTTCAAACAATCTATTTGGTTACTCTGAAATACAGGGTTTTTGTTTGTTTTTTTTAAAACAGGAAAAGTAAGATAAATGCTTGACAACATCTAATTTTTAAGGTAGTGCCAGGACGGACATCCGCCTCTTGACTACAAAGACTACCTTGTCTGTACTCAATGAATGTAACTTCTCCAGTGTACGCAACTTAGTCCTCAAGTTACCAATTCAAATACTCAGCCTACAATATGAAACCTGGTTTTTTTTGAGATTTATTTGTGCTTTTATTTGCCAGTATAATTTAACTACAATGGCCTGAAAACTTTTCTGATCTAAAAAGTACATTTTACGTCACAGTTCAACACACACACACACATATGTAATATGCATACATAGATGAAAGTGAAACAAAAGAATATGAAACCTATTTTTAAAGAATAAAAGCCAGGATCCAACATGTCTATGTCAATTTGATGTCAATTCTTAGGATTTATGCCCATCAGATCAGTCCAAACTCCTCAACCAACCCCTTCAAACCACTCACCCTGAGTCTACCTGATCCTGTTTCACTAATACAACCCATCTTCTCATTCTGGACTCTGTGCCTTTGGTTCAGTGCTCTGCACACCTGCCTCTAACCCTGCAACCAGCTCAAGCTGTCCTCTTCCCCCTCAAAAGTAAACACGCGGGGCTTCCCTGGTGGCGCAGTCGTTGAGAGTCCGCCTGCCGATGCAGGGGACGCGGATTCGTGCCCGGGTCTGGGAAGATCCCACATGTCGCGGAGCAGCTGGGCCCGTGAGCCATGGCCGCTGAGCCTGCACGTCCGGAGCCTGTGCTCCGCAACGGGAAAGGCCACAACAGTGAGAGGCCCGCGTACCCCCAAAAAAAAAAAAAAAAAAAAGTAAACACGCCTCCTGCTCCTCCATCCAGCACCCTCCTTTCTTTTATGAATGGCACAATCCTTCTTTCAGGAGACTGTTCTTTCTCTGCGTCCTAACTATGGATATATATATTTCTAGATGGGGCTGCCAATTACCAAATAATTTGGGCCCCTGGCCACAGGGAAAAGGGTGTCACCCAAGCGAAGTCGACCAGAGGCATTCCTGGGATTCTGAGATGTAGACTAAAAGAAAGTGAGGCCCTCTTTCTGGGTGATCCTTGCCTTTCTAGCAGTCATGCCCCCAGCCACGTGGAGGAAACTGACTCAGAGAGAAGTAGGGATAAGACACAGAGAGTCTTGGTGGTATAGGAGTTTTCAGTTTTGGTTTCCAAGACCGCCTTCACTTCTCCCATACCTTTGACCATATGAACCAATAAATTCCCTTTCTGTACAGTTTAAAATTTCTAAAATTTACAACCAAAGGAATCCTAATATGACCCCCACCATGACTCTTGAAGCCTATGCCCACCATGACCTCTACCTTCCTGGTTTCTTGCACTTACTTTCTATACAAATAACACTTCATCACATGCTGTCCTGATTTTTTTGTGTGTCAAATACATATCTGTCACTATCTTTTGTGGCCTTGCAGACATATATCTTACATACCTTTTGAAAGACCCCCAAACAATCCCTAGAATAGTGCTAATAGAGCTTCAGTAACAAATAACAATTACCATGTATTGAATATTACTTCCATGGTAAGCACTTCACAGGAGTTATCTTATTTAACCCTCACGGAAACCTCCTGGGTTGGATGTTATTATTTCCACTTAGAGACAAAGAAGCTGAGGTTCATCATAGGAAAGTAACTGGTGCAAAGACACACATTTACTAAATAGTAAAGCAGGGATTTGAACCAGATTTGCATCCAAATTGCATCCTCTTCCCACCTCACCCATGTTGCCTCCAACAATGATAGAAACTTGCTAATTAATTTACCAGAGACTGTAATTGATGAAAGACCTCCATTTAACCCCTGATTTTCCACTAACCTCAAAGTGCAGGTCCCTTCATCATTAAGAATAACATTAATATATGAATGTACAAATAAATACGCTATATGAAAATAAGTATCTTGAAAAAGTTATAATACAATTTCTCCAAAATTGCTTCTGGCAGCCTGAAGATGAAATCCTGGCATTTCTCTTAAAGTAACAGGCAAAAGGAATGAATATTTATTTAAGACCACTCTGCCAGAACAAGATGTATACAACTCCCCTGGCAGTGATATTTCAAAACAGCAAAAGGAGATTTGTGAGCACCTGTCAATGTGTAACGTGCCTTCAGCTCTGCAACTGCTCACAGGAATATTCCTATGTCATCATTAGACACTAATGTTATTGAGCACTCCCATGGCTCGGAGGCAAGAACAGAAGCCCTTCAGGAAGAAAATGGCTCCGTCTTCTTAGCTCAGCAACGACAGGGGCCAGGAGGACAGGAACAGCAATTTACTGGTAGAGAACCTAAAAGCCACCGGCTCTCATCTCTACATGATCTGCATCCTTCAGGCCAACGTTTTCAATTCCATGCTTGTGTCTCCAATTCCTGCTGGACACATCAACATGGAACTCCCGCTATCAAATTAACTTTGGGGCAATAATAGTTTTTCAGCATCTAGCCAAGTACTTTCCATTGAAAAGTGTCCCATAAACTTGTCGGTGGTTGTCTGTTTCTCTTTTTTCCTTTCTCATTTTCACCACTTTACTTGAGGGCCTTATACCATACACACACTCTTCTGGGAAATATAATGATTGTTCCTAGAAGGCCAGAAGCTGCTATCAAAGAGGCATGCTCCTTATTTATAATTTGGCAACAGCACAGCCAAGGGGAGGGTATGCCGAGCACTCACTGAAGAATGGCTGCATCCCCTGATGGGACGAGACTTTGCTAACTTGCATACTCTGGTCAAAGACAGGCCCTAAAGAATTCATTGCCATCACAGACTCAAAAATACTTCAGATGAGATCGTATATATGATAGTGCTTTGTGACTCTAAATTACCCCTGCTAGTGATGTGGCTGTTACAAAGGCAAAGACCTGGGGAACAGGTAGGCGTATGGTTTGAAAGAACTAACTAGGTCCGAATAGAAGGAGGAAAAAAGAAAGAGAGAGCCCAGAGGATTCAACAGAAAGCCTAGACAACAAAGGGGATGTGGTGGTGGAAAGTTTCAAGTTAGCAAACGCCCACTCAGTTCAACAAACACTTACTGGATGGCAGGCACTGGTCTACGTCTTGGGACACAGAGCCAAAGACAGTCAAAACTAATTCAGCCAAGATCCCTGCCCTTCATGGAGCTTTATGTTCTTATTCGGGGAGACAGCTGATAAACAATACACATAATAAATAAGTAAATTGTAGTATGTTAGAAGATAAGTGCAGGAGAGCAGGGGAAGGGGGATGGAAAGTGCAGAGGGTTTGCAATACTCTCAGATTAAAAGGCATGCCAAAGAGCATAATGAGTCAGATTTCCAATGATGTTCCTCAAAAACTACATTCAAGGGACTTCCCTGGTGACGCAGTGGTTAAGAATCTGCCTGCCAATCCAGGGGACATGGGTTTGATCCCTGGTCCAGGAAGATCCCACATGCCATGGAGCAACTAAGCCCGGGCACCACAACTACTGAGCCTGTGCTTTAGAGCCCGCAAGCCACAACAACTGAGCCCTCGAGCCACAACTACTGAAACCTGTGCGCCTAGAGCCCATGCTCCGCAACAAGAGAAGCCACCGCACTGAGAAGCCAGCACACCACAACGAAGAGTGGCCCCCGCTCACCGCAACTAGAGAAAGCCCACACGCAGCAATGAAGACCCAACGCAACCAAAGATAAATAACTTTTTTTAAAAAACTACATTCAATTGCAGGAGAAATGAGGAAAATCAAACAGAGCTTGAATGAAACGTGCATAAAAGTTGACAAATCCAAATTGCCTAGGAACATACAGCTCATTTTCCATATTTCGTCTTCTTCACCCTTGTTCAAAATTATTGACACCAACAGGCTACATAACCTATTTACAGAGGAAGATATGAAACAACTTAGCCAGAGGCAGAGCAAAGGAAATTATAAGAGACAAGGGCAAAGCAGATGAGAGCAAAAACAGGTGCAAAGCAGTACCTCAGGAAAAGGCTAATTCAACAGGACTTTAAATATGACAATTTCTTCTTAGGAATAGTTGGCTCTAGGTCGAGGATGATATATAAGTTTCATTTCTAGTAACAACCCCAAACAGCTGGCAAAGTCCTTCTGGATCCCTGCATTGATAAAGAGTTCTGGGTCCTGTGGGCAATGAACTAGACATTTCTTCCAAGAGGTCAGGATGGAGGACTGCGCACACATGCCCTACACTTGCCTTTCCTTCCTTGGTAGAGCTTAGCGCTTATAAAAAAAAAAAAAAAAATGCAGTAAACACTCACTGGCCACCTACAATGTGAAGCAAAACCAAGAACAGTGGAGGATTTGGAGTGTAGAGCTTGATCCAAGTCCTAATGGAATTTATAATATAATTTGGAAGAAGAATAATTACACAAAAGATAACACTAGAAAGCATCAAATGACTAAATTCCTAAAATTTCAGTACGGAGATTCAGATGCCAGGAAATTGCTACAGGAAAAGATAGCCAAGAAAGGCTTAAAGGAGGACACAGGCTCTGAACTGGGCTTTGAAGAATTCACATTACTGAAATAACTGGAAAGAGGAAGGACTGGTCCCAGCAAGATGGCAAGTAAGGAATAGGCAGGTGTGCTCAGGAATGAGGAACAGATCAGCACGGCAGCCAGAGCAGAGGATCTAAACAGGGCACCAGATCATAGATGCCTTGAGTATTAGTCAGGGATCTCCAGAGACAAGAGAACCAACAGGAGACGTATATATAAAGGAGATGTGTGTGTGTATATATAGAGACAGATAGAAAGGTTTATTATAAGGAATTGGCTCATGCAATTATGAAGGCTGAGAAGTCCCAAGGTCTGCACTCAGCAAGCCAGAGAAGTAGGACAGCTGATAATATAGTTCAAGTCCAAGTTTGAGGCCAAAGGCACAGAAGATGGATGCCTTAGCTCAAAAACAGGCAGAGTGAGCAAATTCTCCCTTACTCAGCCTTTCTGTTCAATTCAGGTCTTCAATGGATTGAATGACGCCCACCCACAATGGAAAGGCCATCTGCTTTACTCAGTCTACCAATTCCAGTGTTAATATCATCCAGAAACACCCTCACAGACACACCCACAATAATGTTTAACCAAATCTCTGGGCACCCTGTAGCCCAGTCACGTTGGTACCTAAATTTAACCATCACAGCTTGAACTGAGTCATTATCCAGTAGGCAACAAGGACCGTGATCAGAGACATGAGCTTTATAAAATCAAACTGACTGTGGCATGAAAATGGATTACAGAAAGAAAAACTGGAAGCAAAAACAAGGTAAAAAAATATTATAATTGCCCATGTGATAATAAGAGGCAGACCATCAACGACAAACACGTACAGGATTCTATTCAAGATGAGGTACTCTGCTAGGTGATTAAGATGAGCTACTCGTGTCACCCTACAGTTTAATTTGATGTCAGGATCGAAATGGAGACCTATGCAGCAGGACTGGAGAAGCAAGCCTAGGATTCCAAAGGTCAGCAATGAGGATGCGGATTTAGGGATTACCCATATAGGGAAGGGAGCCGAGTTGACAGTTTGCTTCTGGCGTGCCCATCCTGACAGAAGCTCGCAGGACAGCAGGTTGAATCAGTCAGTCTTGAGTCAGGAAGCCTCATCAGACCAACTCGTTTTTGTGATTCACTGGGGAGGAATGACCACTCCTAGGTGGCAAACTAATCCTAAAACATGATCAAGAGGTGGGATTACTTTAGAGGAAAAAAAGGCAGGAGGCAACACAACCAGCCTGCAACACCTAAACACAACTTACAAGCTGATTCATCAAGAGCAACTGCAGGGTCCACTTTCCAAATCAGACACACAAAGTCTTCAACAGGAACCCAGTGGAGAAAAACAAGGAGGAAATTGAGAGAAGGTCAAACTTCATCAAGCTGATAAGAGATTAGCATTAACCATTAAGTTTCTAACACAACTCAGGTATATAGCAGGTTATCTGGTATTTCCTGAAGCAAATCAAGGTCAATGGAAGTCCTACTGTCACATTTTTCATAAGCATTTAAATTACTGCATCTTGCTTAAAATAAGCCAAAGTGAAAAATAAATAAATAAATAAAAATAAGCCAAAGTGTAAACAGTCTGCAATATACACAAACAGGAGAGATTTTAAATATTCAACTTACCAAAAAATGTTAGAGAACAGGCAGTAACCAAGACTAATATATAAGGTATGTTGCATCTTCCCACGAAAAAAAAATCAAAAGAACTATATACAAACGATGAAGTTTCTCTTGTATTCTAAGAAATTCTTTTTTTATGAATTTTTCATACAAAAAATGTCAAGAAACATTTTTCCTAATACAATAAATATGGGCAGCAGCATCTTCATTTTGAGGATGCACAGAGTTTCATGCTAAATGACCTACTGACGATCTTTTTTTTGGCTGCGCCATGCTGCATGCAGGATCTTAGTTCCCCGACCAGGGACCGAACCCGTGCCCCCCTGCAGTGGAAGTGCAGAGTCCTAACCACTCAACCACCAGGGAAGTCCCGATGATCATATTTTTACAGTATAGCTTATATCACTTATGCATAAATACACACATGTATATATATGTCATATATATATATACACATAAGGTGTGTATATGTTTATATTGTACAGATATTTATATTTGTTAAGATACTTTTATACTCATTCTGATATATTACAAAGAAAATCATGAATGAACTCCAAGTTCCATGACCACAAACAAAGCAGAAGATACTCATCTTGAGGAATGCAACATAATCTTCTAATTTAATGCTTATGAACAAAGTTTGGACTCGATGAAAATATTAATCGACTAAGATGGTCAATAAAAACTTTGCCACAGGAATTTCTGAAATGTCTCCTTCAATGAGCCTGGGTCATGAAATTTAGCCAAAGTATCATATTTCACATCTGCCACACACAGATGAGTGAAATCAGTTCCTGGGACTTTCTATAGGCCTAAAGATCTTAAAATTGACCCATGACCAATATTTCAACAGAGGTAAATTTTCATACAAGAAGAGGAGCTAAAATACACTCACTCTGCATTCTGCAAAACCTGGTGGATTCTCTGAACTCCTTAATAGCATGTCCTAGAATAATGTTCTTAAAAAAATTTTTTTTTAACTATGCTCCATAAAAAATAATTAGCAGCTCATCCGACAACTGCAGAGTATTTTTATAGCTGTTATCGATTACTATGTTCTCTTGGGGAAAACATTAAAACCAAAAAGAACCTGACATGTGAAGAAATGAGGTAAGCCTTACCTAAAAGCTCAGCGCCTTCTGTTACTACGAGCTTTTGTTTCACAGTCGGGTCCTGTAATAATAATTTCTATCTTCAGTCCAATACATTCAAAAAAGAAAGCTATTAATATAATTTACAATGTAGGGACACTATTAGAGGAAGTGTAAATTAGAGGAATTTAGCACTTTCATACCTCTGACTCTTTCACAAACCTTTCCTACACAAGTGTACAAAGATAGACTTTAAAGGATGTTCTCTAAAGCTCTAGTCTTACTATAGAAAAATGGGAAACAACCCAAATTTCCAACAACAGGAAACTGTTAAAATAACCTGTCATGCAATACTATACAGTATGATCTGTATGTATGGTCATGGGAACATTTTCAACACCAATTAAGTTAAAAATAAAAACGAAGTTGAAAGTTGTTTTATATTACCCCACTTGTTATTAACAATCACAATAATAAATATATTTTAATACAGGGAAATTTGGGGGAAGTTTCTCTAGAATACAAGATCACAGTGCACTTTATCTTTCAACATTACATATTTCTGTGATGTTTGAATGTTGAATAATACGTATTGTGTGTATAATCAGAAAAAATAAAGTTTTATTTTAAGTTAGTGATATAATTGGAGGGGAAGTAGGAAAAAATTTTATGTATAAAGAAAAGGGAAGGGGCTTCCCTGGTGGCACAGTGGTTGAGAGTCCGCCTGCCGATGCAGGGGACACGGGTTCGTGCCCCAGTCCGGGAAGATCCCACATGCCGCGGAGCGGCTGGGCCCGTGAGCCATGGCCACTGAGCCTGCGCGTCCGGAGCCTGTGCTCCGCAACGGGAGAGGCCACAACAGTGAGAGGCCCGCATACCGCAAAAAAAAAAAAAAGAAAAAAGAAAAGGGAAATCTTAGGGTGTTAAAAACTTTTCTATTTTAGCTCTACAATATTCTCTACAATATTATCTGCCTCTACCTCTCTTTTGGAAGACAGCTGTTTCCTTATTCTCAGAATTTCAAAACTGAACAACATACACAGACATTGGAAGGGCCCCTTACCATCTCCCGTTAGTAATAGCTTATAGGGATAAAAGTTTAGGCCAAACTCCAGTATTTATCAAATTCAACACTGTCAGTTCCTGAACAGTTGCAAACAAACTGCAAAGATGTCTCTAAGTTATTTCAGAATTAACCAAAAAAAAAAGAAGAAAAAAAAGGATTCTGCAGACTCTGAAACTATTTGAAGCATTTTCATGATGGAAATACGAGGAATTAGAGATAGCTACCTACTTTTGAATCCACAGCCCTGTAACCTATTCAAACATTGTAAAAACTAGATGGAAAGGACAAGAGAACAGTGCCTGGAAAGGTAACTGAGGAATCACAAGCATGGGGGAAATTTCCACCTGCCTGGGGAAGGGTGTGAACCTGTGCCGGGAGAGGGGTGTCTCCACATTCATGTGACCTTGGCAAAACAATTAAACTCTTCTACCACAATTTCCTCACCTGCAAAATCAAAGGACGGAGAATAAACAATCTCTGTGGTCCCTTTCGGCTCTAAAATTCTGAAAACAAAGCTTTACTCTTTCCTTGCCAAAGGATATCTTAAATATATATATATATACATATACATATATATATATATATACATATATATATGTATATATATACATATATATATATATATATATATACACACACACACATGTGCATAGCATAAAATGTAAGGTATAAGGTTATAAGGTACATGACCAAAAACAGCAGACGCCTGCCTGGCTCCTCCCCAACCTTGAGTTCCACTCTCCAAAAGAAGCCCCTTCAACTCTTTTAGATGTTTCTTCTAGTAATTACTTCCATATTTGTAAATCACACATTTAGATTACTATTTTCTGATTTTTCTCAATTTTAGACCCTACCAAAAGTTCCTTATGGCAACTATTGGGGCATTTATCACCTGTCCCACCTCCTGGGGTGCAGCTACACTGTTGAGATGCAAAGGATATAAAGATTATACGCATGTACACACATGTATAAGAACGTGTTTCTATATAGTCCTGTCCCCAGTGAGCACTCATTTTGATTAATGAGAAATAAGGTCCCATTCTAAACACTGCACATCTAAACACTGCACAAAATGTAGCAGAGAAAAAATTAAAAGCCCGGCCTCTAAATCAGAAAAGTCCTGCATTCGGGCCTGAGTCCACCACATACAGGAACAAAGTATGCACCTGAAAATTCCTTATTTTCTCTGAATCTCATCTATTTTCCTCCTGTGTAAGCTGAATATAATACACCAACTACAAAATGGTTAAATCACAAAGCACAAATACGGTATACCTGTGAAAGCACTTTGTTACTCATAAAGCACTATAAAAATGTTACTTTCCGTTACTGTCTTCACTAAGAGATCCCTATAAATGAAGCGCCTGAAGTTACTGGTCACTGTTCTCCTATGTAGGCTAAAAATTAAGAGTCAGAAGTCACTGAGAATAAGAGTGAAATAGATGTAAATCATGTTCCAAGGCCAGAATCTGAGGGTCCAGCTCTTCAAAGGGTCTATGTATTGCCCTATGAGACAAATGCACACAGAACAAAGATTGAGCATCTCAGCAGGGATCAGAGAAAGCAATTGTTTTATATTTGCAGAGAGAGAGAGCTTCCTTACCTAATTTTCTTTATAAAAGTAATATAAGGGGACTTCCCTGGTGGTCCAGTAGTTTAGAATCCACCTTCCAATGCAGGGGACCCGGGTTTGAGATCCCACATGCTGCGGAGCAACTAAGCCCATGCACCACAACTACTGAGCCCACGCGCTCTAGAGCCCATGCGCCACAACTAGAGAGAAGCCCGCGTGCCGCAATGAAATATTTCACATGCTGCAACCAAGACCTGATGCCGCCAAATAAGTAAATATTTTTTTAAATAAAAATAAAATACAAGAACATAATTTCAAAAGTCACTCCTCAGGCTTCTTCTAATATGTACCTCTATATTTCAAAATAATTTGTACATCTGCTTTTTGATTTGCAGACATAATCTATTGGCTTCCTATTACAACAGAAAGAACTTTGCAGAGAAAGTGTTTTGGACCAAATTTGGGAAGTTATCATGAAGAACTGTCCAGCAATGCATTACCGACACTACAGTAAAACAGTCCTCTCATTTCTGGTCTTCAGAGGCCTACATTGAATGTGATACAACCATAGTGTCTCTATTTAGAGGCAAGTAGGAGGCTAGCTGGGCAGATAGATCTAGATTATGAGACCACTCTAAATCTCTCTCTGAATCTAGTTCAGTGATACTCAGTTTCTCTTGTCTTTTCCACATGCCCCACACAGTTTAATCCTGTTCCTAAAGCTACAGGTCAAATGACAAATGGGACCCCAAACGTAACTTATTTCAAGACAAGCATGGAAACAATTCTATGAGCTGTGCGGAAAGGGGTTAACTGGAACTAAAAGAAACCAGCCTTTAATTATCTGAAAAGTTATCTAAAGCCAACAAATATGATGCACTAAAAAGTAAATTTATGGACTGAATCTCCTGCTCCATTTCTGCCCAGAGAAGACCACTAAACTTCTCCAGATGTGGTCTTGGGCTGTGGCACGCTACATTTGGGCAGTTTCAGGGAAAACATCCTGTCTAGTGCCAGGTGCGCAAGTGAACTTGAGGTCAGGCAGGTGACCCTGCTGACCAGGCATGGTACATTAAGGAGAGGAAATCTTTTCTCTCGCTAATCAACAGGATAAAGGTGATTAAGCAGGAATTATTTTTTCAATGACCTACATAATTTCATCAGGGCTGCTGTGGCTATTAGCAGAGAGCAGCTGACTTTCTAATGAGATGAATTTGATAGCAGGGCCCTGCCAGAGAAGGCAGGGAGTGGGCCCAATCCACAGGGAAGCAACAAATGGTGCGCACTGTTTACTACTCCTCCCCAGGGCTGTCTCTCCTCTGTTTTGGGCTCCTTCCTTCCACGGGGAATACTCCCCACCCTGGGATGCCTAAGGCTGCAGCACCTGCTGAATGGTGGAAGCCGGGTCTATTTTTTTTTTTTTTAATTTTTATTTTGTATTGGAGTATAGTTGATTTACAATGTTAGTTTCAGGTGTGCAGCAGTGTGATTCAGTTATACAAAGACATACATCCATTCTTTTTCAGATTCTTTTCCCATTTCGGTTATTACAGAATATTGAGTAGAGTTCCCTGTGCTATACAGTCCTTGTTGAATATCTATTTTACAGATAGCAGTGTGTATTAGTCCAGCTCTGTCCCACCCACTTGGATCCACCCATTCTTAATAAACCCGAATAAATTAGGAGTCTGGGATTAACATAAACCGGGTCTATTAAGAATGGATGGATCCAAGTGGGTGGGACAGACCTGGGCTAATTCATCAGAACTGCCCACGTGACTCCCAAAGTCCCAAGTAAACAAGGTTACCGCTGCCACCAACACCTCTCTCTGGCTGGGCTTGAGATAGGACAGCAGTTAGTTCCACTCCCTACCAGAAGTGGAATTAACAAGGGACCTTTGTTAAGGTCGGAGCAGGACACACACACGCACGCACGCACACACATACCATCATCATCATCAATAACAACCACGACTTGAACGCAGTTTCATTAGAGAATTTGACGAAACTGAGCAAGAGCCACCCAACAAGTGAGTCCTAACACCAGGAAAGCGCTGCAATCCTCAGAGTGGCACCGCCTCTGCCTCTTGTGTGAAAGCGAGGAGGTCGGGAAAGGAAAACTGAGCCCCAGATCTCTTCGCCTTCGCCTGTTCCTCCGGTAGGATCCGGCTCTCCGGCCCCAAGAACCAAAAACAGGGTGGAGAGCCCAGGTGCCATCCTCCTCTGTCAAAACAAGCTGGCTCTTTCTCCCCCGGGATCAGTCACCGAGTCACGCCCGGTCCAGCAGCTCTGGGAGCCCCCTCCTCCCCGCCGTGCCTCGGCCCGACACAGCAATCTTGTTTGGGATAGTCCCAGCGGGGGCCCCCCCTCACAATTCCTGCTCCTCCCGCCAAGTCGGAGAACGCAGGCAAGGGATACTTCTGCTCTCCGCCTTCCCATAACCCCTAAAATAAAATAATCCCTCAAGCGCAAATCTCAGATCCGCACGCCACGTACCTGTCAGCGGCCGCGGCTCCTCCTCCCGGCCCGGTGCGGGACTCGCCACGACTGTCCGAGGACAGTCCAGAAAGTTTGTGCCACCACCGCGCTGGGCACCGCGAGGAAGGGGGAGCGGGCTCCTCGCCGAGACCGGGACAGTCCGCTCTGCGCCCCGGCCGGCGGCCGCTCTCACGCCTCGGCCCGGGTCCTCCCCACCCACCTCCAAGTCTACAGCGGCGCCCCGGGAAGAAAGTACGAGGTGGCAGAAGGTCGGAGCGCAACTTTCCGACGGTGCGTCAGCCGGTGGCGGAGCCGCGCCGCTCCTGGGCTCCCCCGCCCCCCAACCCGCGCCCTCGGGGGAGCGCGGGCGGGGCCCGAGCCGAGGCGGGGCCCGACCTGCCTGGCCGGCCCAGGGGAGCTCGTGTCCGGCCCCGCCCCTGCCCTCGCCGCTAGCCTCGCCCCTCCCCCCGGAGGGGCGGCCGTCAGGTGCGCGGGGGTCGGGCTCAGCTGCGAGGCCGCCCCGGCGCCCGTTGCCAAGGTGAAGGAGGCGGAGCCTCTGAGGGAAATTTTCCACCGAAACTTAAACCCCGCGGAATGGAGGACACCTCGCCCCTGGGGACTCGCCTGTCGCTGGAACTACACCCCTTCACGAACACACACACACACACACACACACACACACACACACACACACACACA
>NW_020837961.1:29685804-29731495 GCF_003676395.1 Aethalodelphis obliquidens | reverse complement strand
CACACACACACACACACACACACACACACACACACACACACACACACCACGTTGGTCCTGCCAAAAGGCTCATTTCTTGAGTTCTGCTGAGTGGAGAAAGTCAGACATCTCCACGCGGCACGCACCCTGCGAGTATAGGTGTACGTGTCACAATTCACTGGTAATTTTCCCCCTGAAAATGAGGACTCTTTAATTGGACAGTTATACAGCCAAAAGAAATTTCCCCAACTCTCCCCGGGAAATGGGAGAGCAGGTTGGGAATCCGTTTCCCTACCACCCCGAGTATGGCGGTGGCCCTTGGCTCTGCCTCGTGTTTCGCCGTCCTTCCCAGAGCCCAGACCTCGGACCCCGGCCGGCCCGGCCCCGCGTTTGCCGGCTGCCCTCCATCAGAGACCTCGCACATTGCCAAGCTGGTATTACCATCTCAATGTCCGCATTTCTCCGCCTTCCACACCTCTTGCGTGCTTGGGTGGTAAAGTCAAGGATCTGCTTTCTGAACTTTAAATCCAGGAGGGGGAATCAAATTCTTGGTTAGAGGCTCTCTTGGCAGTTTCAGAGCCCTGTGGTTGGTGTGGCTGAAACTTGAGGTGAGCCGCAGTCTGAGCGGGTGTGGCGGGTGTGGAGCTTTTCCTACCGCAGCAGCATCCTGCTGGGGCCTCACCAAATTCTCCTTTGGAGGAAGTATCTTCCTCCCTCCATTCTCGATGAATGGCATCCGAAAACAACCGAAATCAAATTTACCTAGTTTCAGGTTCTCTTTTGCAACCATGGCAATCAGAGGACGCAAACTTCACACTTCCTGCTCTACCACCACTGCTATACTTGATGAGGGCAGCAGGAATGCAGCTGCTGCGAATAACTCTCAGCATTCACCAGCCTTCCACCTATAACAAGTGCAAGACAGGTGGCTTCTAAGTAAAAACTGGGGAAGGACAGGGAGATAGATGAGTAGGAGCGGGGAAGTTCTGCCCAGCAGGTCACCTGGGCCTGTTCTAACAACTGGGATGTGGGGCAATCATTTATTCAACCAATATCGATTGAGTGCTTTTTGCATGCTAGACATTCTTCTAGGGGTTGGGGACACAGCAGAGAACAAAAACATAAAAATCCTAGCCATCATGGACCTTACCTTCCAGGTGGGAGAGACAGATGATAAAGAAAATATGTGCCTGCAATATGATTAGAAATGCTATGGAGTGGCACAAGGAGATCAGCTCCATGCTTTGTGACCACCTAGAGGGGTGGGATAGGGAGGGTGGGAGGGAGACGCAAAAGGGAGGGGATGTGGGGATATATGTATTCGTACAGCTGACTCAGTTTGTTATACAGCAGAAACTAAAACAACGTTGTAAAGCACTTATACTCCAGTAAAAATGTTAATAAAAAAAAAAAAAGGTAATGCTATGGAGAAATATTAGGCAGGGGTGGGAGATAAGGAGTTTGAGGGGTGTTCTTTTAAGTAGGTGATCAAAGAAAACCTCTGGAGGTATTTAAGCAAAGGTCTGAAGGAGGTTGGGAAACAAGATATCTGGGCAGACAACTTTTGAAGCAGAAAGCACAGCAAGTACAAAAGCCCTGAGACAGGAATATGCCTGAGTGCTCTGGGAGCAACCAAGAAGCCAGAGTGGCAGAATGGGGAAGTCAGAGAAGAAGTAGGGGTGACAGGCCAAATGAGGCCCTTACTCTGCGTGAGTTGGAAGCCACTGGAGGGTTTTGTGTAGAAAAGTGTCATCTTCTGACACACTGTGATAGGACCACTTTGACTGCTGGGTTGACAATAGACAATAGGGGGTAAGGGCTGAAGCAGAGACCAATGAGAAGACTATTGAAATAATTCAGGAGCAGGCTTCCCTGGTGGCGCAGTGGTTGAGAGTCTGCCTGCCAATGCAGGGGACACGGGTTCGAGCCCTGGTCTGGGAGGATCCCACATGCCGCGGAGCAACTAGGCCCGTGGGCCACAACTACTGAGCCTGCACGTCTAGAGCCTGTGCTCCGCAACAAGAGAGGCCGCGATAGTGAGAGGCCTGCGCACCGCAATGAACAGTGGCCCCCGCTTGCCACAACTAGAGAAAGCCCTGGCACAGAAACGAAGACCCAACACACCCAAAAATAAATAAATTTATAAAAAATAAAAAAGAAATAATCCAGGAGCAAGAGGAGAGTGATTGGACCAGGGAGACCAGGGAGATAGGGGTGGCGGTGATGAGCTGTCAGGGATTCCTCACAGACTGGATGTGAAGGAAAGAAAGCAAGGAGGACTCTGAGGGTTTTGGCCTGAGTAGCTTGGAAGGTTGGACCTGCCATAACAAAGATGGAGAAGGCTTCAAAAGGAGAAGGTTGGGGTAAAATCAAGAAGGCCAAAGGGAAGACCAGAAAGAAAGCACACGTGATTTGAATGATCTTCGATTTCCTCAGCTTATAAAATGAATGAAAGAATACCTACTTCATTAGGATTGTTTTAAGGATGACATGAATTAATGTAGTGAAGCGTCCAGCACAGTACCTGACACCTGGCAGCCACTTAAGAATGTTCCCTCTCTGCAAATATGAATTCATATACATCCATTATACCCCAGAAGTAAAGGAAAGGGAAAGAAAACAGGAGAGAAAGGACAGGAAATGAAAACAGAAGAAATAAAGTCCAACAAAGGTGCCTAATGCAAATTGTCTGACGATAGTTTCTCCTAAATTCTGCTTCCTCAAGGGGACACACTAAAGTATCAGAGTTTGCTAGTTTGGGAAAGGAGTTTGAAATATGAAAAGTTGGTAATAAAGCAGAAAAAAATACCCACAACATAAACAAAGAATTTCAGTTGCTACTCCTTATAAAGCATTCTTACAAACAAATAAGAAAGACAGAAGAACAGAAAAATAGTCAAGGGAGATGAACAGAGAATTCTAAAAAAAAGCCAATATTCTATAAAAAGTCCAACCATATTAAGTAAAGCTAGAATGAGAGGCAATTCTTTTTTATTTATAAATTTGACAAAGATTAGAAAAAATAATTATGCCTATTGTGGATATTGGACAGTATCATACCATGCTGAATGGAGTATAAATTACAATAATTTTTAGCAATTGATGTCTAAATCATTAAAATGTATATACTTTTTGAACCAGAAATTTAACTTCTAAGAATTTATGCTAATATTCAAATATTTGCTAAAAATTTACATATAAGAATGTCCATTACAAAGTTATTTAAATGTAGTGAAAAAATTAGAAATATCCCAAGTATCTAACAAGACAAAATTGTGGTAAGCGTAAGCACAATATGTTATGGTTTAGCCATGTTAGAATATTATAGGCAGATTTTTAAAAACATTGTTGAATACCTATTAAATGGAATATGTTCACAATACATTAATGTATAAAATAAGCTTGCCACAAAACAGTATGTAAAATATGGTTCTCCTTTAAAATGTTAATAACTGTTATCTCCATACTAGGATGACAGTTTATTTTTATTCTCTTTGTGCTTTTCTCTATTTCTAAGTGTTCTGGCATAAGCAGGTATTCTGTTCTCTTAGGAGTGGAATTGCTGGATGACAGGCTGTATATATCAGTCAGATTTAGTTAATACTGTCAAACAGTTTTCCAAACTAGCTATACCAATTTACACTCCCACTGGCAATGTATGAGTTCTGGTTTGAAGATGCATTTTGTTTCTGAAGATGTATTTTTAACAGCATGCGTCCAGGAAACAGCCATTGATTTGAATCCTACTGCTTTAGAAGTTACAATAATTAATTAAGAAGTTAGAAACAAGTACATCAGTTGTGAATGCCTATGTTAGTAACAATATCAACCATTTCTAACTTGTACTTTTCATTAATTTATCTCATTTTATTTTTACCCTCTTTAAGTGTGTTATATACCCTACGTTAAAGAACTAAAATTAGATTTCTTTAGTGCAGAAGCCAGACAAGATTTCCTTCTTTTTCTTACCTCCTTTAATCCCACTTAAAAATGTAATTATGTCTTAAATTGTACTATACATTTCTCAAACTATTAAATATTTAAGATACCAAAAATCCATGCTTATATGAAAAAGGAGAGCAATATCTTACTAACACACGCATACTTGCACACACTCTTCTTTCACAGAGCTCATAAGACCATAGTCCATATCTCTTTGAGGAAACAGACAAAGGGTATCACCCTCTGTTTAACAAAAAACAGAAGTTAAGGTGTAGCATAGGGAAGAGAGCAGTCTGAGATGAGGATATCAAAACGATCCCTTCATTGACCCAGATACCTTGGAATCTAAACTAAAAATAGCATGAAGACATTATCATTTGTAATCAAATTAAATTTAAATTAGCTTCTAAAGTTTCTTTTCTTAGAAAGAGCTCAGAAATGAACAATGTATATCCTATTAGAATATTAATTATCCCGTCAAATTCTCTTTTCTAGCAAATACCTTAACAAAAACCCATTGCTTTTGAATGGTCTTGTCTCCTGTAGAAATTGTCAAGTGGTCAGGGTCTACTGCACTGATGATGTGAGGCTTATTTATTATTAAAACTCTTCTCAAATCCATCTGTCTTCTCTTTTAAAGTGAATCACCATAGCATGTTAAGGGCCCAGGCTCTGGAGCAGATGCACCTGACAGACGTGTTCAAAATCCAGCTCTACTGCTTTCCAGCTATGTGACCTGGATCAAATAACTAAGTATTCTTACTCATTTCTTGTTGTGCCTCAGCTTTCTCTCTAAAAATAACCATCATGGTACCTACATCATTGGTTTGTAATGAGGATTGTATATCTCTATCTCTTTATATTTTTCTAAGCACAGTCTACGGCACATAATAAACACTCATTAATTTAGTTTTCAAGGCAATTTCTGGGAACTTTATCATAAAGAAATAATTCTAAACATGAAGATTTATGTACAAGTATTGTCATACCAGCAAGATGTTATAATATCAAAACTTTGGAAACAATTTAACTGACAAATAGGGATGAACTAAAATAAATTATATTCTATCCAAACATAGTTTACCAAATAGTATGATCTCAGTTTTATAAATACTATAAAATAGGGCTTCCCTGGTGGCGCAGTGGTTAAGAATCCGCCTCTCAATGCAGGCGACACAGGTTCGAGCCCTGACCCAGGAAGATCCCAAGATCCCACATGCCGTGAAGCAACTAAGCCCATGCACCACAACTACTGAGCCTGCGCTCTAGAGCCAGCGAGCCACAACTACTAGCCCGCGTGTCACAACTACTGAAGCCCACGTGCCTAGAGCCCGTGCTCTGCAACAAGAGAAGCCACCGCAATGAGAAGCCCGCACACCACACCAAAGAGTAGCCCCTGCACTACTAGAGAAAGCCGCACACAGCAATGAAGAACCAAAGCAGCCAAAACTAAATAAATAAAATAAATAAAACTGTATATAAAACTATAAAATAAATCCCTTGGTACATTCAGAACTACAACATATAGTTGTAGAAGTTCTTCACTGCACAAGGTACCTGCCCTAGGGGCAAGTGAGATCTGAAATCTAGCTGTGCTCTGCTTGTCAAAAACCATGCAACCATCTCTAGGGTTGCATTTACCTAGAGAACAGGATGCCTTTTTTTGAATTGCTCAAAGGGGCATTATGGATTAGCACCAGCCATCTGGAAATATGGACAGAAAAAAGACTGGAAAGACACAAACCAAGGTATTAACACTGATTATTTTAAAGTAATAGGATTCTGAGATTTTTTTTTTTCACTATGATTTTCTATGTTTTCCAATTTTTCTTTTTTTTCAATAAATAAATTTATTTATTTTTGGCTGCATTGGGTCTTTGTTGCTGCGTGCAGGCTTTCTCTAGTTGCAGTGAGCAGGGGCTACTCTTCATTGCGGTACATGGGCTTCTCATTGCGGTGACTTCTCTTGCTGTGGAGCACAGGCTCTAGGTGCGTGGGCTTCAGTAGCTGTGGCATGCGGGTTCAGTAGTTGTGGCTCGCAAGCTCTAGAGTGCAGGCTTGGTAGTTGTGGCCCACGGGCTTAGCTGCTCGGTGGCATGTGGCATCTTCCCAGACCAGGGCTCGAACCCGTGTCCCCTGCATTGGCAGGTGGATTCTTAACCACTGCGCCACCAGGGAAGTCCCTTCCAAATTTTCTATAATGAATATGCATTGCTTTTATAAGACAAAAATTTTACTTTTAAAAAACAAGTTGGATTTTAAAAGGCAAATCAAAACTAAGATACCACCTCATATCCATTAGGATGCTACTAGTAAAAAAAACAGAATATAACAAGTGTTGGAGAGGATGTGGAGAAATTAGAACCTTTGTGCTATAAAGGGATATAAAATGGTGTAGCCACTATGGAAAATAGTAAGGCAGTTCCTCAAAATATTAAAAATAGAATGACCATACGATTCAGCAATTCCACTTCTGAGTGTATATCTAAAAGAATTGAAAGCAGGATCTGGAAGAGATATTTGCACACCCATGTTCTTAGCAACATTATATCCAATAGCCAAGAGGAGGAGGTGGGAAACTTGGGCATTGCCCTTGACTAGCTGCCTCTTCCAGGGCCATGCCCGCTTCTTGCGGACAGCCTGCATCCAACAGCTGGCCTATGCAAAGAGTAAAGGTTGGGGCTACTCAGTCCAAATCAGAAGGGCTCCTCCAGCTCCAGAGTTCCTCATGCAATCAGGCTGAGACTGCCCTGTTCAACTTCTCCATCAATGGGATTCTGCTTCCTTCACTCCTCCATCTTGTATTGAGCCTGAGAGCACACCCCAATAAACTTCCTGCATGCAAATCTTTTTTTTGAACGCACCCCTTGGCAAGCAGGAGTCCTAACCACTGGACTGCCAGGGAAGTACCCAAATCTCTATCTTAGAGTCTGTTTCCCAGAGGAACCAACCTGCAACTCTTATTAAAGAAATCCTTTCCTTTCCTGATACTCTCTTATATTTTCTTCTTTCATTTTATATTTGATCTCTAGACTTTTAAAAATACATTTGGAGTTTACTTTTACATAATATAGGGATCTGATTGTATTTTTCTCCTTGCAGTGAGAAAATTTCCTCGGCACCATTTACTAAATACTCGATTGTTTCTTCTCTGATTTTATTTCTCTATCATACAACAAATTCTCGTATATACACAGGTCTGTTTCTTGACTTTCTACCCTGCCCTCTTGGCTTAAAGATTTGATCCTGTGATACTGTTTCAATTGCTTTGGCTTATTTTTCAAAATTGCCTTTAAATATTCACCAAATACACTTGAGAATCAGTTTATTGATTTACCTCCAAAAATCCTTCTGGAATTGTTTTTCGAATTACACTGCATTTGTAGATTAATTTTGCAGGAATTAAATCTTTCAAATGTTAAATCATCTCACCTTTTAGCATGGTATTTTGCTTCATTTATTCAGGTGTTTTTAATATCCTTTAATAGAGTCATACAATTTTTCCATAATTATTTTTATATTCTTTTTTAGTTTAATTTCTGTATATTATATGGTTTTGTTGCTATTAAAATATTTTCTATTAAAATTTCTAACTGGTTATTATTGGTAAGGAGGAATTAATTTTTATATATTGATCACATGTCTGGCTGTCTTATTGAACTCTCTTTTTAGTTCTAAAGATAGGTTGAATTTGAAGACGTATTTATATAAATGATCAACATCTGAAAATGAGAATTTTACCCCTTTCTTTCCCATCCTTCTGTGTAATAACAGATGCTTATCACTCTTTCCAGCCACCTAGCATGTTTGAATATCCTTCCTAGATATTCAGAGGTTTCTCTACTTGTAAGACCCCAGCTCCTATGATGAAAGACAGAAACTTGCTTTTTTCAGACTCCTGTGCAGCTAGAACACTGATTTTGAAAGAGAAATTGATGAAGGAAAGAATAAAGCACTATGAGGAGTCATTCTGAGAGAGCAATTGGGTTGTGGCAGAGATTCTTGCAGTAATACCCTGTGCCCAGATTGGTGGAGTTGTCGGTATCCACTGCAGTGTCTTTGCCAAATAATGGTAACAGTGGTATGTCTAGTGGAACAGACCTGCAGTATGATTTGGGTATAGTTTCTAGTTACATAGGCTCCAAATTTGTATCTGTGGTCAACTTTATAAACTCAGTAAGCTACCTAGCATTGCTTAATAAGTTATTTTCTTTTAAACCAACTAGATAGAGTCGCTGAAGTTTGTGGCAGAACTCTGACAGAGTTATATGTCACATTTATGTTTGTCCTTTTGCAATGGCCAAGACATCAAGTACTAATTTGAAAGGTAGTGGTCATGGTGGGGATCACTGTACTTTTCTCAAGTTAAAGTGAATACAAAGCAGACACTACCAGTTGTCAACCCAATTTCAAGTCTCTATTTTTTCCTTTCTACCAGGAACCAATTTTGTATAAACAAAGCAAAATGCAGCTGCCTTTGCAACTGAAGGTGGTTGTGTAACACAGTCCAAGCCCATGGTATGTTAGAAGGACGTGCCTGCATGAGCTTTCAGAAACCCCAGCTGGCTTGGTCCACATCTCTTTACCCTTCTCTCCATCCTCTTCTTCCTGCCTGGATCATGATTACCTAGAGAGGCAGAAACAACCTTGAGAAGATGAGAACAAAAGCTGAATGTGCGGAATGAAGGGACAGAGAGCTAGAAGGGGCCAAGGACACTGAAGCTTTGTGAAGCCGTGTACAAGGCTGTACTGCCCACCTCTGGACTTCCTGTCTGTTATAAGGAAAAGCCAATCCCTGTATGTTTATACCACTGTTGTTTAGGTTTCATTTACATACAGCAAACACATGCCTAGATAATATCGCATCTAAATTTCCTGTTAAACGTGATATTTGCTGTAGATTTTTGGTTGATGTCCTTCATTAGGTTGAAATTTTTCCCTTCTATTCCAGAGGTGGAGATCTCCCTTCTGGCATCTCCAGAATTGGTGTGCATGAGAAAGATCCAGCAGCCATTCTTAGCTCACCATCTTATCTAGCACCAGAAGTCCCCGGTTTAATGTATCAAACATTGATGCAAATATATTTCACTAAGTATAAATACATACCTTAGGGATAAGGAAGATACCATATGTGTGTGTGTACAGATACATTTATTTTTTTCCTTCCTTTCAGTATTTTACACACATTTCAAAAACCCACCAAATTCCAAACATTCCACTAGTGCTTGAAGGAGCCATAAAAATGAACACGATACCATCTTCACCACTGCAATCCAGAAAGGAAAATAAACTGTCTGTCCTAATCCCTGTAAACAAGTATAACATGATTAGAGTTACAGGATAGTTTTTTAGAGGGTAGTAATTTTAGATGGGACTCTGGGAAGGTCTTAAAGACAGGTATTTGAAAATTAACTCACCTCCTACCTCAGACACACTAAATCTGCAGCTACATATGAACAACTTCCTGGGGTTTGGGGGGAGCTAGCAAGCAACTCCTACACATTGGGAAAATTAGAAAAAAAGTGGGTAGGAGAGGCTTAAAACCAACCCTGGTGTGGTAACCTACAATCAGGAGGGGACTCAAATTTCAGAGCTTCTCCCTGAGGAGCAAAGGGTTTTAACCCCACATCAGGCACCCCAAATTTTAACACCTGTATCTGAGACACAGATGAGCTTTGAAAACCAAGGGGGCTCACACCCATGGGACCTGCCAAGGTACAGTGAAATGAGAAACAACTCTTAAAGGCCTAGTGCATTCAGATCACCCACCCCAGGGAGCAGAGAGGCAGCCAATTGTAAGGTGTCCAGATTTTACATGAAAGAAGCTCATTTGATTATATTAAAGCACTGGGGGACTTCCCTGGTGGTCCAGTGGTTAAGAATCCACCTTCCAATGCAGGGGACGTGGGTTCGATCCCTGGTTGGGGAACTAAGATTCCACATGTCATGGGGCAACTGAGCCTGTGCCCTCTAGAGCCTGAGCACCACACCTAGAGAGCCTGCATGCCACAACTACTGAGCCCATGTGCTCTGGAGCCTGTGTGGCACAACTAGAGAGCCTGCATGCTGCAACTACTGAGCTGCGCACCCTGGAGCCCAAATCACAGCTAGAGAGAAGCCCGGGCACTGCAACAAAAGATCCCACATGCCACAACTAAGACCTGATGCAGCCAAATAAACAAATAAAAGTTTTTTTAAAAGAGGTTTGTTTAAAACACAAAGCACTGGACCAAGGGGCAGGCATCTAATTTAACATTCATCTAGGGACCTACTGGGGTACTCTCCAGAGACAGAGGCTGGTTAGTGCCATCTTTGTTGCTCTCCCTCTGCCACACTCCAGCTCACCAGTATCTCCCAGAAAGGAGACTGTACCCTCCTCTGGTGCCCCAAGTTTTGTAGCTGCCACCAGGGGACACCTCCATATCACCTGGCTCTGGTGGCCAGCAGGACTTACACTTGTGGTCCCACAGGAATGTATATATTTGCATACTTTAAAAGCTGCTACCTGAGAGTCTGGCTTCCAATCAGCTTGAACCTAGGTGTTGACTGAGAAGCTCTCCTTTGGGACACTGACAGGTCTTGGCACATCCTCAACTACTGGGAGCCCTAAAATAGGCTGCATGGACAATCACAAATGTTTGAGAGACAACCAAGAGTTAGGGCAGTGTTGAACAATAAGGTTCATGTCCCACGTGAGGTCACTCCTTCAAGACTAAAGAGGTGTCTGTTTTATCTAATACATAGAAACCAACACAGTGAGTCAAGAAAAATGAAGAAAGCAGAGGAATATGTTCCAAATGAAAGAACAAGATATAATCTCAGAAAAAGTCCTTAATGAAATGGAGATAAGTGATTTACCTGATAAAGAGGGGTTTTTTTAATGATCATAAAGATGTTCACTGAACTTGGGAAAAGAATGGATGAACACAGTGAGCACTAAAACAAAGAAGAGATGGGAAATGTAGTAAAGTACCAAATAGAAGTCAAAGAGCTGAAGACTACAATAACTGAACTGAAAAATACACTAAACGCATTAAACAGCCAACTCGATGGAGGAAAGAAAGAGATCCACAGAGCAGTGTAACTCACCCAATCAGAGCAGCAAAAAGAAAAAAGAATGAAAAAAAAAAGAAGATAGCTTAATGTACTTGTGGGACAACATCAAGCAGACCAACATTCATATTATAGGGGTCCCAGAAGGAGGAGAGAGAGAAAGAGGCAGAAAACTTATTTGAGTAAATAATGACTAAAAACTTCCCTAACCTGGGGAATAAAACAGACATCCAGATCCAGGAAGCCCATAGAGTTCCAAAAAAGATGAACCCAAAGAGACCTACAACAAGATATATTATAATTAAAATGTCAAAAGTTAAAGACAAGGAGACAATCTTAAAAGCAGCAATAGAAAAACAACTTATCACATTCAAGGGAACCCCCATAAGTCTATTAGATTTTTCAGCAGAAACTTTGTAAGCCAGAAGGAGTAGTACAACATATTCAAGTGCTGAAAGGAAAAAACTTCCAATGAAGAATACTCTACCCAGCCAAGTTATCATTCAGAATTGAAGTAGAGGGGGTTTCCCTGGTGGCACAGTGGTTGAGAGTCCGCCTGCCAATGCAGGGGACACAGGTTCGTGCCCCGGTCTGGGAAGATCCCACATGTCGTGGAGCGGCTAGGCCCGTGAGCCATGGCTGCTGAGCCTGCACATCTGGAGCCTGTGCTCCACAACGGGAGAGGCCACAATGGTGAGAGGCCCGCGTACTGCAAAAAAAAAAAAGAATTGAAGTAGAGATAAAGTTTTCCAGACAGAAAATGTTAAAGGAATTCATCACCACTAGACCAGCCTTATAAGAAATGATAAAAGTACTTCTTCAAGCTGAAATGACAGAGCACTTAAATGTTTGACAAAAAAACACATGAAAGTGTAAATCTCACTGGTAAAGGTGAATATATAGTAAAATTCAGAATAATCTAGCGTTGAAAAGGTGGTGGATCAATCACTTATAAGCCAGTATGAAAGTTAAAAGACAAAAGTAGTCAAAATAATTGTAACTACAATAATTAGTTAAGGGATAAACAAGATAAATGTGACATTAAATACATAAAATGTGGGCAGGGTGGGGAGTAAAAGTGCAGAGTATTAGAATGAATTCAAACTTAAGTTGTTATCAATTTAAAATAGACTGTTATAAATATAAGTCATCATTTGTAAGCCTCATGTTAACCACAAAGCAAAAAACTATAGTAGATACACAAAAGAAAAGAGAAAGGGGGACTTCTCTGGTGGTGCAGTGGTTAAGAATCTGCTTGCCAGTGCAGAGGACATGGGTTCAATCCCTGGTCCGGGAAGATCCCACATGCTGCAGAACAACTAAGCCCGTGAGCCGCAACTACTGAGCCTGCATGCTGCAACTACTGAAGCCCATGTGCCTAGAGCCTGTGCTCCACAACAAGAGGGGCCACCTCAACGAGAAGCCTGCACACCGCAATAAAGAGTAGCCCCTGCTCGCCACAACTAGAGAAAGCCCATGTGCAGCAACAAAGACCCAATGCAGCCAAAAATAAATAAATAAATTTATTTTTAAAAAAAAAAGAAAGAAAAGAGAAAGGAATCTAAGTATACCACTACAGAAAACCATCAAATCACAAAAGAGAGCAAGAGAAAAAGGACAGAGGAACAACAAAAGAGCCAGAAAATAATTATCAAAATGGGAGTAAGTATATATCTATCAAAAATTACTTCAAAGGTAAATGGACTAAGTTCTCCAATCAGAAGACATAGGGTGGCTGAATGGATGGATAAAACAAGACTCACCTACACATTGCCTACAGGAGATTCACTTCAGATGTAAGCACACACAGACTGAAAGAAAAGGGATGTAAAAAGATATTCCATGCAAATGAAAACCAAAACAAAGTGGAGCAAATATATTTATATCAGAAATATAGACCTTAAAACAAAAACAGTAATAAGAAACAAAGAAGGGCATTACATCATGATAAAGGGATCAATCCAAAAGAGAATGTTCAATTTGTAAATGTTTATGTACCCAAGCTAGGAGCACCTAAATATATAAAGTAAATATCAACAGCCCTAAAGGGAGAAATAGACAGCAACACAATAATAGTAGGGGACTTTAATACCCCACTTTCATCAATGGATAGATCATCCAATAGAAAATAAATAAGGACGAGTGGGACAAGATGATGGAGTAGCAAGACCCTGAGCTCACCTCCTCTCATGAGCACACCAAAACCACAAGTATCTACAGAACAACCATCAGTGAAAAAGACTGAAACCTAGTAGAAAAGGTTTTCTACAACTTAAGACATAAAGAAGAAACCACAATGAGATGGGTAGGAGGGGTGGACTCGTGATATAATAAAATCCCATAACCCCCAGCTGGGCAACCCACAGACTGAAGAATAATTATATTGCAAAGGTTCTCCCACAGGAGTAAGAGTTCTAAGACAAATGTCAGGCTCCCCAGAGCCAGGGATTCTGGCACCAGGAAGATGAGCCCCCAGAGCATTTGGCTTTAAAGGCAAGTGGGGCTTCATTGCAGGAGCTCCATAGGACTAGTGGAAACAGAGATTTCACTCTTAAAGGGCACACACAAAATCTCACACCCACTGGGACATGGACAAAAGCAGTAATTTGATAGGAGCATGGGCCAGACCTACCTGCTGGTCTTGGAGAATATCCTGGAGAGGCAGGGGGGCAACTGCAGCTCACTGGTGGCAGACATAACTGGGAACATTCAACCACATGTATTCAATACATTGCTGCTGCTGGCAGCTGACATCTTGGATCATTAGTGCCAAGACCTGGCACTACCCAACAGCCTCCAGGTGCCAGTGCTGGGACTCCTCAGGGCAAACAACTAACTGGGAATGACACAGCCCCACCCATCAGCAGAAAGGCTACCTAAAGATTTCCTGAGCCTACAGCCACCTCTAGACACCCCCCTTGACACAGATCTGCCCACCAGAGGGCCAAGACCCAGCTACACCTACCAGTGGGCAGGCACCTGCCCCTCCCACCAGCAAGCCTGCACAAGCCTCTAGACCAGCTTCACTCACCAGGAGGCACACACCAGAAGCAAGAAAACTACCATCCCATAGCCTGCAGAACAAGTCCAACAATGCAGGAGGCCAGACCCTTCCCTGGAACCAGCTGGGCCCTGGCCCTGCCCATTAGCAGGCCAACACAACCTTTGGAACACTGTAAATCCCATACCCAACTGTGTCAGCCCCCACCCCAACCAATGATCTGAAATGAACTCTGGGATCCCCGGGCCCTGCAGCCAGACTACAGGAACCAGCTCTGCCTGCCAGTAGTCTGGCACTAACCCCAGAATTGGACTTCACCTGCCAGTGGGTGGGCAACAGTTCAAGAGTCTTTGGGACCCTGACTCTACACACAGTGAGCCAGAACTAGCCCCGGGACCCACTAGGGCTCTGCAACCAGCCACCTCATGACCAAGCCCCACTACACCTATCCTTCTGAAACTATTCCAAAACCTTGCAGAGAAAGAAACACTTATGAACTCATTCTATGAGGCCAGCATCACCCTGATACCAAAATCAGACAAAAAGATTACCAAAAAAAATAATAATAACAGGCCAATATCACTGATGAACATAGCCGCAAAAATCCTCAACAAAATACTTGCAAACCTAATCCAACAGTACATTAAAAGGATGATACACTATGATCAAGTGGGATTTATCCCAGGGATGCAAGGATTTTCAAAATCTGTAAATCAATCAATATAATACACTACATTAACAAATTGAAGAATAAAAATCATATGATCATCTCAATAGATGCTGAAAAAGCTTTTGATAAAATTTAATATCTAGTTATGATTAAGAAAACTTTCCAGAAAGTAGGCATAGAGGGAACATCCTCAACATAATGAAGGCCGTATATGACAAACCCACAGCTAACATTATACTTAGTGTTGAAAATCTGAAAGCATTCCCTCTGAGATCAGTAACAAGACAAAGATACCCACTCTCACCACTTTTATTCAGCATAGTTTTGGAAGTCCTAGCCAGAGCAATCATAGAGGAAAAAGAAATAAAAGGGATCCAAACTTGAAAAGAAATAAAACTGTCACTGTTTGCAGATGATATGATACTATATACAGAAAATCCTAAAGATACTGCCAGAAAAGCGCTAGAGCTCATCAATGAATACATAACATTGCAGGATACAAAATTAGTATACAGAAATCTGTACACTAACAACAAAATACCAGAAAGAGTAATTAAGGAAACAATTCCATTTACTGTTGAATCAAAAGGAATAAAATATCTAGGAATAAACGTACTTAACCAGGCAAAAGACCTGTACTCCAAAAACTATAAGATGCTGATGAAAGAAACTGAAGATAACACAATCACATGGAAAGATATACCATGTTCTTGGATGGGAAGAATCAATATTGTTAAAATCACCATACTTCCCAAGGCAATCTACAGATTAAATGCAATCCCTATCAAATTACCAATGGCATTTTTCACAGAAATAAAACAAAAAATTTTTTAGTTTGTATGGAAACACAAAAGACTGCAGTAGGCAAAGCAAACTTGAGAAAGGAAAACAAAGCTGGAATCACACTTCCTGACTTCAGACTATACTGCAAAGCTACAGTAATCAAAACAATATGATACTAGCACAAAAACAGACACATAAATCAATGAAACAAGATAGAAAGCCCAGAAATATATCCATGCACTTACTGTCTTAATCTATGACAAAGGTGGCAATATATACAATGGAGAAGAGACGGTCTCTTCAATAAGTAGTGCTGGAAAAACTGGACAGATACATGCAAAAGAATGAAATTAGAACATTATCTACCACCATATACAAATATAAACTCAATGGGCTTCCGTGGTGGCGCAGTGGTTGAGAATCTGCCTGCTAATGCAGGGGACATGGGTTCCAACCCTGGTCTGGGAGGATCCCACATGTTGCGGAGCAACTAGGCCCGTGGGCCACAACTACTGAGCCTGTGCCTCTGGAGCCTGTGCTCCACAACAAGAGAGCCTACAATAGTGAGAGGCCCACACACCGCGATGAAGAGTGGCCCCCACTTGCCACAACTAGAGAAAGCCCTCGCTCCGAAACAAAGACCCAACACAGCAAAAATTAATTAATTAATTAATAAACTTCTACCCCCAACATCTTCTAAAAAATAAAAAAAATTAAAAAAAAATAAACTCAAGATCGATTAAAGATCTATATGTAAGACCAGATACTATAAAACTTCTACAGGAAAAGATAGGCAGAATGTGCTTTGACATAAATCGCAGCAATATATTTTTGGATCCATCTCCTGAAGTAATGGAAATAAAAACAAAAATAAGCCAATGGGCCTAGTTAAACTTAAACACTTTTGCATACCAAAGGAAACCATAAACAAAACAAAAAGACAACTTATGAGATGGGAGAAAATATTTACAAACAATGCTACTGACAAGGGATTCATTTCCGAAATATACAAAGTGCTGATACAGCTCAATATCAAAAAAAAAAAAAAAAAAAACCCAATCAAAAACTGGGCAGAAGACCTAAATAGACATTTCTCCAAAGAAGACATACAGACGGCCAACAGGCACATGAAAATATACTCAACATTGATAATTATTAGAGAAATGCAAATCAAAACCACAATGAGGTATTACCTCACACCGTTCAGAATGGCCATCATTAAAATGTCTACAGGGCTTCCCTGGTGGCGCAGTGGTTGAGAGTCTCCCTGCCGATGCAGGGGACACAGGTCTGTGCCCCGGTCCGGGAGGATCCCGCATGCCGCGGAGTGGCTGGGTCCGTGAGCCATGGCCGCTGGGCCTGCGCATCCGGAGCCTGTGCTCCACAATGGGAGAGGCCGCGACAGTTAGAGGCCTGTGTACCGCAAAAAAAAAAAAAAAATGTCTACAAATAATAAATGCTGGGGAGGGTATAGAGGAAAGGGAACCCTCCTAGGTTGTTGGTGAGAATGTAAATTGGTTCAGCCACTATGGAGAACAGTATGGAGGTTCCTTAATAAAGTAAAAATAGAGTTGCCATATGATCCAGCAATCCTACACCTGTGCATATACCCAGGAAAAACTATAATTCAAAAAGATACATGCACCCCAATGTTCATAGCAGTACTATTTACAATACAGAATACATAGGAGCAACCTAAATGTCCATTGACAGATGAATTGATAAAGAAGATGTGGTATATATATACAATGGAATATTAGTCATAAATAAGAATGAAATAATGCCATTTGCAGCAACATGGATGGACCTACAGGTTATCATACTAAGTGAAGTAAGTCAGACAGAGAAATACAAATATCATATGATATCATTGTATGTGGAATCTTAAAAAATGGTGCAAATGAACTTATTTACAAAACAGAAATAGACTCACAGACGTAGGAAAGAAACGGTTACCAAAGGGTTAAGCAAGGGGTGTCAGTGGGGATAAATTAGGAGCTTGGGATTAACTGATACACATCACTATATATAAAATAGATAAACAACAAGGACCTACTGTATGGCACAGGGAACTGTATTCAGTATCTTGTAATAATCTATAATGGAAAAGAGTTTGAAAAAGTTACATATGGATAACTGAATCACTTTGCTGTATACCTAAAACTAACACAATACTGTAAATCAACTGGGACTTCCCTGGTGGCGCAGTGGTTAAGACTCCATGCTCCCAATGCAGGGGGCCCAGTTTCAACCCCACATCTTGGAACTAGATCCCACATGCGTGCCGCAACTAAGGAGCTCTCCTGCCACAACTAAGGAGCCCGTGAGCCACAACTAAGGAGCCCATGAGCCACAACTAGCACCTGAAACAACGAAATAAATAAATATTTTTAAAAATTAAATCAACTACACTTCAATGAAAACTTTTAAAAATAAAATAAATAAAGAAACATCAAACTTAAACAACATATTAGACAGATGGACTTAACAGATGCATAAAACATTCCATACAAAAGCAACAGAATACACATACTATTTATTTATAAATATATATAAATATATTTATATAGTTTTTCAGATTCTTTTTCTTTTCCATTATAGATTATTACAAGATATTGAATATAGTTCCCTGTGCTATATAGTAGGTCCTTGTTTATTTACCTAATTGAGTACACATACTTTTCAAATCCACATGGAACATTCTCCAGAATACATCATAAGTTAGGCCACAAAACAAGACTTAATAAATGTAAGAAGACTGAAATAATATCAAGCATCTTTTCCAACCACAATGTTATGAAACTAGAAATCAATTACAATGGCTTCCCTGGTGGCGCAGTGGTTGAGAGTCCACCTGCCGATGCAGGGGACACGGGTTCGTGCCCCAGTCCAGGAAGATCCCACATGTCACGGAGGAGCTAAGCCCATGCACCACAACTACTGAGCCTGAGCTCTAGAGGACGCGAGCAACAAATACTGAAGCCCGCGCACCTAGAGCCTGTGCTCTGCAACAAGACAAGCCACTGCAATGAGAAGCCCGTGCACCACAACAAAGTGTAGCCCCTGCTCACTGCCACTACAGAAAGCCCACGTGCAGCAATGAAGATCCAATGTAGCCAAAAATAAATAAATAAAATAAAAACTTTTTTAAGTTAAAAAAAAAGTTATAAAGAAATCGATTACAGGAAGAAAAGTAGAAAATTCACAAATATGTGGAGATTCAACAACATGGTGCCAAACCACAAATGGGTCAACAAATCAAAAGAAAAATAAAAAAAAATCTCAAGACCAGGAAAACAAACGGAGCTGGAGGAATCAGACTCCCTGACTTCAGACTATACTACAAAGCTACAGTAATCAAGGCAATATGGTACTGGCACAAAAACAGAAACATAGATCAATGGAACAAGATAAAAAGCCCAGAGATAAACCCACACACCTATGGTCAACTAATCTATGACAAAGGAGGCAAGGGTATACAACAGAGAAAAGAGAGTCTCTTCAATAAGTGGTGCTGGGAAAACTGCACAGCTACATGTGAAAGAATGAAATTAGAACACTCCCTAACACCATACACAAAAATAAACTCAAAATGGATTTGAGACCTAAATGTAAGACCAGACACTATAAAACTCTTAGACGAAAACATAGGAAGAACACTCTTTGACAAATCACAGCAAGATCTTTCTTGATCCACCTCCTAGAGTAATAGAAATAAAAACAAAAATAAACAAATGGGACCTAATAAAACTTAAAAGCTTTTGCAAAGCAAAGAAACTACAAACAAGACGAAAAGACAGCCCTCAGAATGGGAAAAAAAAATTTGCAAACAAATCAACGGACAAAGGATTAATCTCTAAAATATATAAACAGCTCAATATTAAAAAAGCAAACAACCCAATCATAAAATGGGCAGAAGACTTAAATAGACATTTTTCCAAAGAAGACATACAGATGGCCAAGAAGCACATGAAAAGCTGTTCACCATTACTAATTATTAGAGAAATGAAAATCAAAACTACAATGAGGGGGTTTCCCTGGTGGCGCAGTGGTCGAGAGTCCACCTGCCGATGCAGGGGACATGGGTTCATGCCCCGGTCTGGGAGGATCACGCATGCCGCGGAGCGGCTGGGCCCGTGAATCATGGCCGCTGAGTCTGCGCGTCCCGAGCTTGTGCTCTGCAACGGGAGAGGCCACAACAGTGAGAGGCCCGCATACCGCAAAAAAAAAAAAAAAAAAAAAAATTACAATGAGGTATCATCTCACACCAGTTAGAATGGGCATCATCAGAAAATCTACAAACAACAAATGCTGGAGAGGGTGTGGAGAGAAGGGAACCCTCTTGCACTGTTGGTGGGAATGTAAATTGATACAGCCACTACAGAGAACAGTATGGAGGTTCTTTAAAAAACTAAAAATAGAATTACCATATGATCCAGCAATCCCACTACTGGGCACATACCCAGAGAAAACCATAATTCAAAAAGACACATGCACCCCAGTGTTCACTGCAGCACTATATACAATAGCCAGGTCATGGAAGCAACCTAAATGCCCATCAACAGATGAATGGATAAAGAAGATGTGGTACATATATACAATGGAATATTACTCAGCCATCAAAAGGAACGAAATTGGGTCATTTGTTGAGACGTGGATGGATCTACAGACTGTCATACAGAGTGAAGTAAGTCAGAAAGAAAAACAAATATCGTATATTAACGCATGTATGTGGAACCTAGAAAAATGGTACAGATGAACCAGTATGCAGGGCAGAAATTGAGACACAGATGTAGAGAACAAATGTATGGACCTCAAGGGGGAAAAGTGGTGGAGGTTGGGGTGGTGGTGGGATGAATTGGGCAATTGGGATTGACATGTATACACTGCTGTGTATAAAATTGATGACTAATAAGGACCTGCTGTAAAAAAAATAAAATTTTAAAAAAAGAAGAAAAAGAAAACAATCCCATTTTCAATTGCATCAAAAAGAATAAAACACTTAAGAATAAATTTAAGAAGGTGAAAGACCTGTACATTGAAAAGTATAAGACATAGATGAAAGAAATCCAAGATGATACAAATGAATGAACAGAAAGATATTCTGTGCTCCTGGATTGGAAGAATTAATATTAAAATGTCCATACTACCAAAGCAATCTAATATAGGTTCAATGCAATCCCTATCAAAATTCCAATGGCATTTTTTAGAGAAATAGAACAAATAAACCGAAAATTCAAATGAAATCACAAAAGATCCTGAACAGTCAACACAACCTTGAAGAAGAACAAAGCTGGAGGCATCATGCTTCCTGTTTTCAAAATATATTACAAAACTATAGCAATCAAAACAATATGGCATTAGCATAAAAACAGACCACATAGATCAATGGAACAGAGAGCCCAGAGAAAAACCCACACAAATATCTTCAATTAATTTATGACAAAGAAGCCAAGAATATACAATGGGTAAAGGAGAGTCTCTTAAATAAATGGTGCTGGGAAAACTGGACAGCCACGTGCAAAAGAACTATCTTACACCATACACAAAAATTGAGCAAATTAAAATGGATCAAAGACTTGAATGTAAAACCTGAAACCATGAAACTCCTAGAAGTAAATATAGGCATCAGTCTTGTCAATGATTTTGTAGATTTGACACCAAAATCAAAGGCTACAAAAGCAAAAAGAAACAAGTAGGACTACATCAAACTAAAAGGCTTCTGCGTAGCAAAGGAAAGCTTCAACAGAATGAAAAGGCAACTTACCAAATGTGAGAAAATACCTGTACATCAAATATCTAATAAGAGGTTAATATCCAAAATATATAAAGAACTCACACAACTCAATAGCAAAAAAAGAAAACAACCTGATTTTTAAAATGGGCAAAGGACCTGAACAGACAGTTTTCCAACAAAGACCTACAAATGGCCAACATGTACAAGAAAAGATGCTCAACATCACTCATCATCAGAGAAATGCAAATCAAAACCTCAATGAGGTACCACTTCACACCTGTTAGAACGGCTATCAACCGACAAGAAATAATGTGTCAAAGAGGATGTGGAGAAAAGGGAACCCTTGAGCACTGTCAGTTGAAATGTAAATTGGTTGAACCAATATAGAAAAGAGTATGTAGGGTCCTCAAAATAATTAATAATAGAACTACCATGTGATCTAGCAATTCCACTTCTAGGTATTTATCTAAAGGAAATTAAAACCGTAACTCAAAGATATATGCACTCCCAAGTTCACTGCAGCATTATTTACAATAGCCAAGACATAGAAACACCCTTAGTGTCCATCAATGGATGAATGAATACAGAAAATCTGGTGTGTATATATACACAGTGGAATAATATTCAGCTATAAAAAATCAAATTTTGCTATTTGCAACAATATGAAGTTACCTTGAGGGCATTATGCTAAGGGAAATAAGTCAAAGAAAGATACATACTGTATGATTTTCACTTATATGAGGAATATATAAAACAAAAACAAAAAAATCCTGAGCTCATAGATAAGCGAACAAATCGGTAATTGCCAGAGGCAAGGGCTGTGGGTGGGAGAAATGGGTGAAAGGGGTCAAAAAGTACAAACTCCCACTTATAAAATAAATAAGTCCTGGGGATATAATTCACAGCATGGTGACTATATTCAACAATACTGTATTGCATATTTGAAAGTTGCTAAGAGAGTAGGTCTTAAAAGTTCTCATCACAAGAAAAGTTTTGTTACTGCATATGGTGGTGAATGTTAAATATACATTTGTGATTGTTTCATGAAAAATACAAATACTGAATCATTATGCTGCATATCTGAAACTAATATGATGTTACGTCAATTATACGTCAACTTTTATAAAAAAATAAAAGAATGGTATTTGACCAAAGCTTTGATGGAGATTTTAGATTTTTCAATAGGTCAAGATTGGTAAAGAAAATATTTCCTATGAAAAAGGATAGTGAAGCACCTTCAAGATGGTGGAGGAGTAAGACGTGGAGATTACCTTCCTCCTCACAAATACATCAAAACTACATCCAGGGCTTCACTGCTGGCGCAGTGGTTGAGACTCCGCCTGCTGATGCAGGGGACACAGGTTAGTGCCCCAGTCCAGGAAGATCCTACATGCCGCGGAGCGGCCAGGCCCGTGAGCCATGGCCGCTGAGCCTGCGCGTCCGGAGCCTGTGCTCCGCAACGGGAGAGGCCACAACAGTGAGAGGCCTGCGTACCGCAAAAAACAAAACTACATCCAGAGGTGGAACAGCTCCTGCAGAACACCTACAGAACGCTGGCAGAAGACCTCAGGCTTCGCAAAATTCAAGAAACTCCCCACATACCTAGCCATGTGGCTGGCAGGGTTTGGTGCTCAGGCCTGGTGTCAGGTCTGAGCCTCTGAGGTGGGAGAGCCAAGTTAAGGACATTGGTCCACCAGAGACCTCCTGGTCCCACATAATATCAAACAGCAAAAGCTCTCCCAGAGATCTCCGTCTCAAGGCTAAGACCCAGCTTCACTCAACAACCAGCAAGCTACAGTGCTGGACACCCTATGCCAAACAACTACCAAGACAGGAACACAACCCCACCCATTAGCAGAGAGCCTGTCTAAAATCAGAATAAGGTCACAGACACCCCAAAACACACCACAGGACGTGGTCCTGCCCACCAGAAAGACAAGATCCACCCTCATCCAACAGAACACAGGCACCAGTCCCCTCAACCAGGAAGCCTACACAACCCACTAAACCAATCTTAGCCACTGGGAGCAGACACCAAAAACAATGGGAACTACGAACCTGCAGCTTGCGAAAAGGAGACCACAAACACAGTAAGTTAAGCAAAATGAGAAGACAGAGAAACACTCAGCAGATGAAGGGGCAAGGAAAAAACCCACCAGGCCAAACAAATGAAGAGGAAATAGGCAGTCTACCTGAAAAAGAATTCAGACTAATGATAGTAAAGATGATCCCAAATCTTGGAAATAAAATGGAGAAAATACAAGAAACATTAACAAGGACCTAGAAGAACTAAAGAGCAAACAGACAATGATGACCAGCACAAAAAATGAAATTAAAAATTGTCTAGAAGGAATCAACAGCAGAATAACTGAGGCAGAAGAACAGATAAGTGACCTGGAAGATAAAATAGTGGAAATAACCACCACAGAGCAAATAAAGAAAAAAGAATGAAAACAATTGAGGACAATCTCAGAGACCTCTAGGACAACATTAAATGCACCAACATTTGAATTATAGGGGTCCTAGAAGAAGAAGAGGAAAAAAAAGCGACAGAGAAAATATTTGCAGAGATTATAGTCAAAAACTTCCTATATATGGGTAAGGAAAGCGCAGAGAGTCCCATACAGGATAAATCGAAGGAGAAACACTCCAAGACACATACTAATCAAACTATCAAAAATTAAATACAAAGAAAAAATATTAAAAGCAGCAAGGGAAAAGCAACAAGTAACATACAAGGGAATCCCCATAATGTTAACAGCTGATCTTTCAGCAGAAACTCTGCAAGCCAGAAGGGACTGGCAGGACATATTTAAAGAGATGAAAGGGAAAAACCTACAACCAAGATTACTCTACCCAGCAAGGATCTCATTCAGATTTGATGGAGAAATTAAAACCTTTACAGACAAGCAAGAGCTGAGAGAGTTCAGCACCACCAAACCAGCTTTACAACAAATGCTAAAGGAACTTCTCTAGGCAAGAAACACAAGAGAAGGAAAAGACCTACAATAACGAACCCAAAACAATTAAGAAATTGGGAATAGGAACATACATATAGATAATTACCTTAAATGTAAATGGACTAAATGCTCCCACCAAAAGACACAGATTGGTTGAATGGATAAAAAAACAAGACCCATATATATTCTGTCTACAAGAGACCCACTTCAGACCTAGAGACACATACAGACCGAAAGTAAGGGGATGGAAAAAGATAATCCATGCAAATGGAAACCAAAAGAAAGCTGGAGTAGCAATTCTCATATCAGACAAAATAGACTTTAAAACAAAGACTATTACAAGGGACAAAGAAGGACACTACATAATGATCAAGGGACCAATCCAAAAACAAGATATAACAATTGTAAATATTTATGCACCCAACATAGAAGCAACTCAATACATAAGGCAAATGTTAACAGCCATAAAACAGGAAATCGACAGTAACACAATCATAGTAGGGGACTTAAACACCACACTTTCACAAATGGACAGATCATGCAAAATGAAAATTATTAAGGAAACACAAGCTTTACATGATACATTAAAAAAGATACACTTAATTATTACTTGTAGGAAATTCCATCCAAAAACAACAGAATACACTTTCTTCTCAAGTGCTCATGGTACATTCTGTAGGATAGATCATATCTTGGGTCACAAATCAAGCCTTGGTAAATTTAAGAAAATTGAAATCATATCAAGTATCTTTTCCAACCACAATGCTATGAGACTAGATATCAATTACAGGAAAAAATCTGTAAAAAATACAAACACACAGAGGCTAAACAATACTCTACTTAATAACCAGAGATCACCGAAGAAATCAAAGAGGAAATCAAAAAATACCTAGAAACAAACGAAAACACGATGACCCAAAACCTATGGGATGCAGCAAAAGCAATTCTAAGAGGGAAGTTTATAGCAATACAATCCTACCTCAAGAAACAAGAAACATCTCAAATAAACAACCTAACCTTACACCTAATGCAATTAGAGAAACAAGAACAAAAAAACCCCCAAAGTTAGCAGAAGGAAAGAAATCATAAAGATCAGATCAGAAATAAATGAAAAAGAAATGAAGGAAACAATAGCAAAGATCAATATAACTGGTTCTTTGAGAAGCTGGTTCTTTGAGAAGCTGGTTCTTTGAGAAGATAAACAAAATTGATAAACCATTAGCCAGACTCATCAAGAAAAAAAGGGAGAAGACTCAAATCAATAGAATTAGAAATGAAAGAGGAGAAGTAACGACTGACACTGCAGAAATACAAAGGATCATGAGCGATTACAACAAGCAACTATATGCCAGTAAAATGGACACCCGGAAGAAATGGACAAATTCTTAGAAAAGCACAACCTTCTGAGACTGAACCAGGAAGAAATAGAAAATATAAACAGACCAATCACAAGCACTGAAATTGAAACTGTGATTAAAAATCTTCCAACAAACAAAAGCCCAGGACCACACGGCTTCACAGATGAATTCTATCAAACTTTAGAGAGGAGCTAACACCCATCCTTCTCAAACTCTTCCAAAATATAGCAAAGGGTGGAACACTCTTAAACTCCTTCTACAAGGCCACCATCACGCTGATACCAAAACCAGACAAAGATGTCACAAAGAAAGAAAAAAAAAAGCCAATATCACTGGTGAACATAGATGCAAAAATCCTCAACAAAATGCTAGCAAACAGAATCCAACAACACATTAAAAGAATCATACACCATGATCTAGTGAGGTTTATTCCAGGAATGTATGGATTCTTCAATATATGCAAATCAATCAATGTGACACACCATATTAACACATTGAAAGAGAAAACCTTATGATCATCTCAATAGATGCAGAAAAAGCTTTTGACAAAATTCAACACCCATTTATCATAAAAACTCTCCAGAAAGTAGGCATAGAGGGAACCTACCTCAACATATTAAAGGCCATATATGACAAACACACAGCCAACATCTTTCTCAATGGTGAAAAACTGAAACCATTTCCACTAAGATCAGGAACAAGACAAGGTTGCCCACTCTCACCACTATTATTTGGCATAGTTTTGGAAGTTTTAGCCACAGCAATCAGAGAAGAAAAAGAAATAAAAGGAATCCAAATCAGAAAAGAAGTAAAGTTGTCACTGTTTGCAGATGACATGATATTATACATGCGGAATCCTAAAGACACTAGTTGAAAAACCACTAGAGCTAATCAATGAATTTGGTAAAGTAGCAGGATACAAAGTTAATGCACAGAAATCTCTTGCATTCCTATACACTAATGATGAAAAATCTGAAAGAGAAATTAAGGAAACACTCCCATTTACCACTGCAACAAAAAATAACCTGCCTAGGAATAAACCTACCTAAGGAGACAAAAGACCTGTATGCAGAAAATTATAAGACACTTATGAAAGAAATTAAAGATGATACAAATAGATATACTATATTCTTGCATTGGAAGAATCAACATTGTGAAAATGAGTCTACTACCCAAAGCAATCCACAGATTCAATGCAATCCCTATCAAACTAAAACTGGCATTTTTCATAGAACTAGAACAAAAAATTTCACAATTTGTATGGAAACACAAAAGACCCCGAAGAGCCAAAGCAATCTTGAGAACTAAAAGTGGAGCTGGAGGAATCAGGCTCCCTGACTTCAGACTATACTACAAAGCTACAGTAATCAAGACAGTATGATACTGGCACAAAAACAGAAATATAGATCAATGGAACAGGATGGAAAGCCCAGAGATAATCCCACACACATATGGTCACCTTATCTTTGATAAAGGAGGCAAGAATATACAGTGGAGAAACGACAGCCTCTTCAGTAAGTGGTGCTGGGAAAACTGGACAGGTACATGTAAAAGTATGAAATTAGAACACTCCCTAACACCATACACAAAAATAAACTCAAAATGAATTAAAGACCTAAATGTAAGGCCAGACGCTATAAAACTCTTAGAGGAAAACATAGGCAGAACACTCCATGACATAAATCACAGCAAGATCCTTTTTGACCCACCTCCTAGAGAAATGGAAATAAAAGTAAACAAATGGGACCTAATGAAACTTAAAAGCTTTTGAAGAGCTAAGGAAACCATAAACAAGACAAAAAGACAACCTTAGAATGGGAGAATATATTTGCAAACAAAGCAACTGACAAAGGAATACTCTCCAAAATATACAAGCAGCAGCTCATGTAGCTCATTATCAAGAAAACAAACAACCCAATCCAAAAATGGGCAGAAGACCTAAATAGACATTACTCCAGAGAAGATATACAGATAGCCAGCAAACACATGAAAGGATGCTCAACATCACTAATTATCAGAGAAATGCAAATCAAAACTACCATGAAGTATCACCTCACACCAGTCAGAATGCCCATCATCAAGAAATCTACAAACAATAAATGTTGGAGAGGATGTGGAGAAAAGGGAACTCTCTTGCACTGTTTGTGGGAATATAAATTAATACAGCCACTATGGAGAACAGTATGGAGGTTCCTTAAAAATCTAAAAATAGAACTACCATATGACCCAGCAATCCTACTACTGGGCATATACCCTGAGAAAACCATAATTGAAAAAAGTCATGTACCACAATGTTCATTGCAGCTCTATTGACAATAGCCAGGACATGGAAGCAACCTAAGTGTCCATCGACAGATGTATGGATAAAGAAGATGTGGCACATATATTCAATGGAATATTCCTCAGCCATAAAAAGAAACGAAATTGAGTTATTTGTAGTGAGTTGAATGGACCTAGAGTCTGTCATACGGAGTGAAGTAAGTCAGAAAGTGAAAAAAAAAATACCATATACTAACACATGTATATGGAATCTAAAAAAGAAAAAAGAGGTTCTGAAGAAACTAGGGGCAGGACAGGAATAAAGATGCAGACATAGAGAATGGACTTGAGGACACGCGGAGGGGAAAGGGTAAGCTGGGACGAAGTGAGAGATTGGCATGTACATATACACACCGCCAAAGGTAAAATAGATAGCTAGTGGGAAGCAGCCGCATAGCACAGGGAGATCAGCTCGGTGCTTTGTGTCCACCTAGAGGGGTGGGAGAAGAAGTGTGGGAGGGAAACTCAAGATGGAGGAGATATGGGGATATAACACATCATTGTAAAGGAATTATACTCGAATAAAGATGTTTAAAAAATAAAATTAAATTTAAAAAGATTTCAACTATGATATGGAGTTATATATCTATATTCAAGGGATGTGAGATAGCCCAGCTGGATGAAAAATGAGTAAAACCAAACAGCTTTGTAAGAATTCATGTAGACTAGGAATGGCCAGCTACATATGTGGTATTATCTCAATGCTCTGGTCTGGATATATGTAAATCTCTAAACTCTTAAGGTTTTTTTTTCTTTTTTTTGAATTTTTGAATTTTATTTTATTTATTTTTTAAACAGCAGGTTCATATTAGTCATCAATTTTATACACATCAGTGTATACATGTCAATCCCAATCACTCAATTCACCACGCCCCCATCCCCCCCCCCCCCCCCCCCCCCCCGAGGCTTTACCCCCTTGGTGTCCATACATTTGTTCTCTACATCTGTGTCTCAACTTGTGCCCTGCAAACCAGTTCATCTGTACCATTTTTCTAGGTTCCGCATACATGTGTTAATATACGATATTTGCTTTTCTCTTTCTAACTTACCTCACTTGGTATGACAGTCTCTAGATCCATCCACGTCTCTACTAATGACCTAATTTCGTTCCTTTTTATGGCTGAGTAATATTCCATTGTATATATGATCCACAACTTCTTTATCCATCCGTCTGTCGATGGGCATTTAGGTTGCTTCCATGACCGGGCTATTGTAAATAGTGCTGCAATGAACATTGGGGTGCATGTGTCTTTTTAAATTACAGTTTTCTCTGGGTATACACCCAGCAGTGGGATCGCTGGATCATATGGTAATTCTATTTTTAGTTTTTTAAGGAGCCTCCAAACTGTTCTCCATAGTGGCTGTATGAATTTACATTCCCAGCAACAGTGCAAGACGGTTCCCTTTTCTCCACACCCTCTCCAGCATTTATTGTTTGTAGATTTTCTGATGATGCCCATTCTAACTGGTGTGAGGTGATACCTCATTGTAGTTTTGATTTGCATTTCTCTAATAATTAGTAATATTGATCAGCTTTTCGTGTGCTTCCTGGCCATCTGTATGTCTTCTTTGGAGAAATGTCTATTTAGGTCTTCTGCCCATTTTTGGATAGGGTTGTTTGTTTCTTTAATATTGAGCTGCATGAGCTATTTATATATTATGGAGATTAATCCTTTGTCCATTGATTCATTTGCAAATATTTCTCCCATTCTGAGGGTTGCCTTTTTGTCTTTTTTATGGTTTTCTTTGCTGTGCAAAAGCTTTGAAGTTCATTAGGTCCCATTTGTTTATTTTTCTTTTTATTTCCATTACTCTTGGAGGTGTATCAAAAAAGATCTTGCTGTGATTTATGTCAGAGAGTGTTCTGCCTATGTTTTCCTCTAAGAGTTTTATAGTGTCCGGTCTTACATTTAGGTCTCTAATCAATCTTGAGTTTCTTTTAGTGTATGGTGTTAGGGAGTGTTCTAATTTCATTCTTTTACATGTAGCTGTGCAGTTTTCCCAGCACCAGTTATTGAAGAGACTGTCTTTTCTGCATTGTATATCCTTGCCTCCTTTGTCATAGATTAGTTGACCATAGGTGCGTTGGTTTATCTCTGGGCTTTGTATCTTGTTCCATTGACCTATGTTTCTGTTTTTGTGCCAGTACCATATTGTCTTGATTACCGTAGCTTTGTAGTATAGTCTGAAGTCAGAGAGTCTGATTCCTCCAGCTCCGTTTTTTTTCCTCAACACTGCCTAAGCTATTCGGGGTCTTTTGTGTCTCCAAACAAATTTTAAGATTTTTTGTTCTGGTTCCGTAAAAAATGGCATTGGTAATTTGATAGGGATTGCATTGAATCTGTGGATTGCTTTGGGTAGTAGAGTCATTTTCACAATATTGATTCTTCCAATCCCAGAACATTGTATATCTATGCATCTGTTGGTATCACCTTTAATTTCTAACATCAGTGTCTTATAGTTTTCTGCATACAGGTCTTTTGTCTCCCTAGGTAGGTTTATTCCTGGGTATTTTATTCTTTTTGTTGCAATGGTAAATGGGAGTGTTTCCCTAATTTCTCTTTCAGATTTTTCATCATTAGTGTATAGGCAAGCAAGAGATTTCTGGGCATTAACTTTGTATCCTGCAACTTTACCAAATTCATTGATTAGCTCTAGTAGTTTTCTGGTGGCATTTTTAGGATTCTCTGTATAGTATCATGTCATCTGCAAACAGTGACAGTTTTACTTCTTCTTTTCCAATTTGTATTCCTTTTATTTCTTTTTCTTCTCTGATTGAAGTGGCTAGGACTTCCAAAAGTATGTTGAATAATAGTGGTGAGAGTGGACATCCTTGTCTCGCTCCTGATCTTAGAGGAAATGCTTTCAGTTTTTCACCATTGAGAATGATGTTTTCCGTGGGTTTGTCATATATGGGTTTGTCATATATGGCCTTTAAGATGTTGAGGTAGGTTCCCTCTATGCCCACTTTCTGGAGAGTTTTTTTATCATAAATGGGTGTTGAATTTTGTCTAAAGCTTTTTCTGCATCTATTGAGATGATCATATGGTTTTTATTCTTCAGTTTGTTAATATGGTGTATCACATTGATTGATATGTGTATATTGAAGAATCCTTGCATACCTGGGATAACTCCCACTTGATCATGGTGTATGATCCTTTTAATGTGTTGTTGCATTCTGTTTGCTAGTATTTTGTTGAGGATTTTTGCATCTATATTCATCAGTGATATTGGTCTGTAATTTTCTTTGTTTCTAGTATCTTTGCCTGGTTTTGTTATCAGGGTGATGGTGGCCTTGAAGAATGAGTTTGGGAGTATTCCTTCTTCTGCAGTTTTTTGGAAGAGTTTGAGGAGGATGGGTGTTAGCTCTCCTTTAAATGTTTGAAAGAATTCACCTGTGAAGCCATCTGGTCCTGGACTTTTGTTTGTTGGAAGATTTTTGTTTTGTTTTGTTTTGGCCTCTCACTGCTGTGGCCTATCCCGTAGTGGAGAACAGGCCCCAGACGCGCAGGCTCAGGTTTGTAGAGTTTCTGCTGAGAAATCAGCTGTTACCATTATGGGAGTTCCCTTGTATGTTATTTTTCGTTTATCCCTTGCTGCTTTCAATAATTTTTCTTTGTCTTTAATTTTTGCCAATTTGATTATTATGTGTCTCAGTGTGTTTCTCCTTCGGTTTATCCTATATGGGACTCGCTGCACTTCCTGGACTTGGCTGGCTATTTCCTTTCCCATGTTAAAGAAGCTTTCGATTCTAATCTCTTCAAATATTTTCTCTGGTCCTTTCTCTGTCTCTTCTCTTTCTGGGACCCCTATAATGCGAATGTTGTTACATTTAATGTTGTCCCAGAGGTCTCGTAGACTGTCTACATTTCTTTTCATTCTTTTTTCTTTATTCTGTTCTGCAGCAGTGAATTCCACCATTCTGTCTTCCAGGTCACTTATCCGTTCTTCTGCCTCAGTTATTCTGCTATTGATTCCTTCTAGTGTAGTTTGCATTTTAGTTATTGTATTGTTCATCTCTGTTTGTTTGTTCTTTAATTCTTCTAGGTCTTTGTTAAACATTTCTTGCATCTTCTCGATCTTTGCCTCCATTCTTTTTCTGAGGTCCTGGATCATCTTCACTATCATTATTCTGAATTCTTTTTCTGGAAGGTTGCCTACCTCCACTTCATTTAGTTGTTTTTCTGGGGTTTTATCTTGTTCCTTCATCTGGTACATAGCCCTCGGCCTTTTCATCTTGTCTATCTTTCTGTGAATGTGGTTTTTGTTCCACAGGCTGCAGGATTGTAGTTCTTGCTTCTGCTATCTGCCCTCTGGTGTATGAGGCTACCTAAGAGGCTTGTGTAAGTTTCCTGATGGGAGGGACTAGTGGTGGGTAGAGCTGGGTGTTGCTCTGGTGGGCAGAGCTCAGTAAAACTTTAATCAGTAAAACTTGATGCTGATGGGTGGGGCTGGGTTCCCTCCCTGTTGCTTGTTTGGCCTGAGGCAACCCAACGCTGGAGCCTACCTGGGCTCTTTGGTGGGGCTGATGACAGACTCTGGGAGGGCTTACGCCAAGGAGTACTTTGCAGAATTTACGCTGCCAGTGTCCTTGTCCCCATGGTGAGCCACAGCCCCCCACCCCCTGCCTCTGCAGGAGACCCTCCAACACTAGCAGGTAGGTTTCATTCAGTCTCCCCTGGGGTCACTGCTCCTTCCCCTGGGTCCTGATGCACACACTACTTTGTGCGTGCCCTCCAAGAGTGGAGTCTCTTTTTCCCCCAGTCCTGTCGAAGTCCTGCAATCAAATCCCACTAGGATTCAAAGTCTGATTCTCTAGGAATTCCTCCTCCCGTTGCCGGACCCCCAGGTTGGGAAACCTGTCGTGGGGCTCAGAACCTTCACTCCAGTGAGTGGACTGCTGTGGTATAAGTGTTCTCCAGTTTGTGAGTCACCCACACAGCAGTTATGGGGTTTGATTTTATTGTGATTGCGTCCCTCCTACCATCTCCTTTTGGCTTCTCCTTTGTCTTTGGATGTGGGGTGTCTTTTTTGGTGAGCTCCAGTGTCTTCCTGTGGATGACTGTCCAGCAGCTAGTTGTGATTCTGGTGCTCTCACAAGGAGGAGTCTTAAGATTGGTTTTTATGTGCGATTTGTTAAATATCTCATTGTTTTACGGTCACAATTCTTATGTGACAGCCAGAAAGTCCTGTCCTGTCCTCTCTCATTGAGGGAAGATGACTGGTGAGTCCATGAATATTTTTTAAAGGTTCCCTGCTCTTAGCCCCTCCTGATATGAACTGGTGCTGTCTTTTGTTATTATTAATTTATTTTTTATTGCAATACAGTTGATTTACAATTTTTATTATTTATTTTTTAATTTTTTTTTTGCGGTATGCGGACCTCTCACTGTTGTGGCCTCTCCCGTTGCGGAGCACAGGCTCCGGACGCACAGGCTCAGCAGCCATGGCTCATGGGCCCAGCCGCTCCGTAGCATGTGGGATCTTCCCGGACCAGGGCACGAACCCGTGTCCGCTGCATTGGCAGGCAGACTTCCAACCACTACGCCACCAGGGAAGCCCTCCTTTCCTTACTAAATATGTGTGTGTGTGTTTATTTGGAAATAATGTTCTAAATATAGGAAAATACAGAGAATAGTATCATAAATATGCACATACCTATGGCTCACAATTAACGGAAATGGTCAGGTGTCAAATGAGTTCCTGATTTTTAAAAATATTTAAGTCATAAAACACTCAACCACTGGCTTCCGCGGAGCGGCTGGGCCCGTGAACCATGGCCGCTGAGCCTGTGCGTCTGTAGCCTGTGCTCCACAACGGGAGAGGCCACAACAGTGAGAGGGCCACGTACCGCAGAAACAAAAATCAAACAAACAAAAAAACACTCAACCACTACAGACAGAACACCTAGCCCCAGGCCTATTTTCTTTCCTCTCTCCCTGCAGAGACTGTTTTTATGATTTTGCTGTGTCTCCTTCAATTCCATAGTTTTGATACTTTTAATGGATACTTTTGTATTTATGAAAATGTATTGTTTTGTGTGTTTCTAAATTTTACATGAATGGATGCATACCATCTGGAAGTCTTTTTTTTGCAGCCTACTATAGACAAATTTTTACCAGTTCATTCTTTCTAACCAGTGGTTCTCAACAGGAGGCAATTTTGCCTCCCCGAGGGACATCTGGGGACGTGTTTTTGGTTGTCACAATGGGGGAGGAGGAGGGGTTGCTGGCATCACGTGGGTAGAAGCCAGGGATGCTGCTAGACATCCTGCAGTGCACAGGACAGGCCCACAACAAAAAATTACCTGGTCTGACATGTCAGTAGGGCCAAGGTTGAGAAACCCTAATCTAAACCAGTGATTCTCAAAGTGTGGTCCCTGATGAGCAGCATGAACATCACGTGGGAATTTGCTCGAATTTGCAAATTCTAGGACTCTGCCCCTCACCCAGTGAATCAAAAACTTAGAGGGGAGAGCCCAGCACCTATGGCTTAACAAATACTCCAGGTGATTCTGATGCACAGCAAAGTGAGAACCACTGGTCTAAACTACTGAATAGTATTCAGTTGTATAGAAACACCCCAATTAATTTATCTTGGAGCCATTTCACATTTATTATGAAGCACAACATTCTCTGTACTATGAGGCTCCTTTGTCTTCCCACACTATACCATGAAATATACCCTTTTACAAACTCAAATGGATAATTTAGTAGTAATAAACATCTATTGAATGCTGACCATGTGCGTGGCATTATTCTAAATGTTTTTCATCTATTAATGACTCATAAAAACCCAGGAAGTAGGTGCCAGTATTATCCAATTTCACAGCTGAGAATCTAAGTAGTTAAGTAATTTGTTTAAGGTCACACAACGAAGCATTTCCTGGTCACACAATGAGCCAGGATTTGAATCCAGTCTGTCTAGGACCAGAACCTGTTTCCTTAACATTACATATACTCTCAGAAACATAGACCATATCATTTTGGCTTAATGTTCAGAACCCAGTATAACGGCTGATGTAGCCAAACATCTAACAAAAATCGATGTGAGAATGAGAGAAAAGGATGCAGTGAAAATGAAATCTAACCTACTTGGCATGCTTCCACCACGCAGAGAATCCACATCTTAACTAAAATACCTCACAGCACCTGCTCCTGTCATATATACAGGCATTTATACTTGTAGCACTAAAGTGTGAACCACCACATAAAATATGGAGGAAGTGTCTGGCTTCTCAACACTTTTTTTAGATTAAAACCAGGATTTGAAATCAGGTTGAATTCTGATCTAAGCACGTGAAAAATAGATGCTAAAACCTTAATGGTATTTTTTAACCCCTCCAAAAGAAAAAAGCTTAAATAATGACTTTTAAACCGTTTCTGTGGTTTTTAACTTTTCTTGAGTGTCGTATTCTATTCTGATGTGTTATGAAAACTTTAGTGACTTTTATCCTAAAATATTTAGGCTTGCATCCTATCAGGCCTGTGAGCACGGCTTCCCCCCTTTAAAGGGCGAGCTATTGGTATCTTGAGTGGGATAATTCTTCATTATGTAGAACTCTCCTGCACATTGCAAGAAGTTTAACATCCCTGCTCCCCACCAGAGAGTGTAGCCAGGAGTGTTCCCAGTCACGTGACAACCAAAAATGTTCCTGCACATGTCTGAACATCCTCTAATGCCTTGATACTCAAAGTGTGGCCCTTGGACCAGGAGCTTCAATGTTACAGATACTGTTAAAGATGCAAAAGGGCAAAAGGTGGGGCCCACTCCAAACCTAGGGAATCTGAAACTGCATTTGGACAGGCTCTCTGGTGCTTTGTAAACACATCAAAGCTTGAGAAACAGAGTAGGACCACCAGCTGAGAACCATTTCCCTAGAGAAACTCTTCCTACGTATATCAGGAGGCAGGTACACACATGTTTAGACTAGAGATGCTAAATATTTTGCAAAGCAGCTCTACTTCTGACTGAAAATCAGTAGCTTTGAGAGAGCCTTTCTGAAAAAAATGGAGCTGACATCTAGTGAGATGCAGAGTCAAAGGGCAGATGAGCACAAGTCCAACAAAATTGTTTGCACCCCTCAAAACATCCTTGCCTGTAGGATATGTAAGTCAATACCTGGATATATAAATCAATACACTGCTTTTTTTGTTTAAAAATATTCCTAACCAGGGGTCTGTGAATGGGTCACTGAAGTGCCAAGCGGTTGATCCTTTCAGACTTTTGGGCAAATGGAGCCTGAGATGGCCAGAAACCCCAACTGGTCACCTCTGACCATGAACGCCTTGGCTTGGTCACCCAAGTGTGCTTAGTCATCATTTCTATGTGTGCCTTGATGAAAAAAAATACTGGGAATTATTGTTATCAGCAATGGGAAGCAACTGGAGGTTTGCTTGTTTGATTTTAAATTGTGGTAAAGTACACATGACATAAAATTTTCCATCTTAACTATTTTTACACGTACAGCTCAATAGGGTTAAATCTATTCACACTGTTGTGCAACCAATCACCAGAACTCTTCTCATCTTGCCAAATTAAACTCTATATTAGTTTAAAAATAAAACATTCCCACCTGCTGCCAGTCCCTGGCAACCTCTATTCTACTTTCAGTCTCTATGAATTTTACTTCTCTAAGGACCTCATAAAAGTGCAATCCCACAATATCTGTCCTTTAGCGTCTGGCTTATTTCACTCAGGATAATGTCTTCCAGATTCATCCATGCTGTAGGATATGACAGAGCTACCAGGACTGATTTTTTTTAAAGGAAAGGATTAAAGTTTCCCTCCTAGGACTTCCCTGGTGGCACAGTGGTTAAGAATCCGCCTGCCAATGCATGGGATATGGGTTCAATCCCTGGTCTGGGAAGATCCCACATGCCACGGAGCAACTAAGCCCATGGGCCACAACTACTGAGCCTGCGCTCTAGAGCCCGCGAGCCACAACTACTGAGTCCACATGCCACAACTACTGAGTCCACATGCTGCAACTACTGAAGCCCACGTGCCTAGAGCCTGTGCTCCGCAACAAGAGAAGCCACCAGAATGAGAAGCACCCACACTGCAATGAAGAGTAGCCCCCACTCACCTCAACTAGAGAAAAGCCTGCACGCGGCAACAAAGACCCAACTAATTCACATTGGCCAGCATCTCGTAGTTGCGGCAGGACATATTTGTCTGGAAGAAGCAGAAGATTAGAATAAACTCTATGCCTGATGTGATGCATTTCCCATGGAGGAAAGATACCGTGCTTGTTCCTACCGAACCCAGAAGTCTCAAATTGATAGAATAGTCAGTAATCATTTTTTCATACAAGAAACTTCAGTCTTGTGGTTCTAGTCAAGTCAAGTAGAAATTTCTTGATAGTTGCGGTGTAAGAGTCCGCAGCTACTTAACTAGAAAGCTGTCCGTGTCCGACTTATCCTGCTCACTGGTTTCTGTATTTGATAGGACGTGGTATCTGTATGAATCAAAATTGGATGACTCAAAATACAGAAGAGGGTTTGATTTAGAATCTCAGTTCCTCAGACTGACTTTATGACAACTTGCAAGTTACACTTTTAAAACGTGCATTGTATTAATGCTCACCCATCAAAGGGCTAGTTTCATTTCCTCTTTCATCATGAAGAGAATAGAATTTTTCTCAAGTAAGGATTCAGAGTTAATTCATATATCTCTACAGCCTTGGAAACAGTTTCCTGTGAATACTAATGAGGTGGTCTTATAAGAGTTGGTTGTTAATTTTTTTGGCTGATTGGTTGGCTGTTGTTATTAGTCTGCCGAACAGTGGCAGAATGGGCAAATGCATTTCTTTGGAAAGGGAAATTCTTCTCGCTGGCTTAACCTTATCTTAAGGCTCCCTTAGGTTTATTCTTCTTTCCAATCATACGATACATTTAAAATAGCCACCATGGGTGAAAAAAAGTTTTAAGAGTTTGCTAAACTATTCACTAAGCTATTACCAGTTACTAAAAAAAAAGAACAACTGAGTTTAATGCTCCAAAAGCACTTACTGAGATTCCTGCCATCATTTTTGGAAACTTCTAATTATTTTATCATTTCTAAAATAATTGAACTTGATAGGTTTCAGTGTTCACTAGAGCATATTCAATTCAAACCATGATAAGAGATACAGCTTTATATTTGCAGCTCTTAATGGGTATTTTAATTTTTGTCCTTAATGTTCATTAATTACTATAATTTTTGCTACCTTTCCTTTCATTTAAACATTCCCTAAAGTTCTAGAACTTGTAAAGGCAAGATATTAAGAGAAAGCTTTCCCCGGTATAAACTTTTAAAATAGTCCTATCCAGGATCCTCAGGTGTAATGACTCATCATTAAGCTAGAAATTTTAACTTATTAAACATAATTGGTTAAGTTACCAAAATTAAGCATTTCATAATATTATTTTCCTGAATTTCATTATTCAGTTGCCTCTAAATCTTGTGTGAAAGCAGAACAATATAAGCCTAAAATATCTATAAAGCTTTGTACACATGGAATACATGATAATACTTAATAACTGTATAGAGCTTTACAGTTTATAGGGCTTTCACAGAGTAAGTAATAAGGACTTATGAGGAATTCTCACAGAGTTTTAAAAAAACAACAGTTCTTGAAGAATTCATTGTTGTTCAAAGGTACATAGCCTCTGTCAAATGTAAACTAAGAATTTTGGGCTATTAAAAGGGCAAACTTTGCTATGAAGATATAAAAACACATAAGGGACTTCTGTTAACATACAACATGGAGCAACATGGACCAGATTTATTCTCCTGCCTGAAAGCCCCCAAAAGAAAGAAAGAGACAAAATTTAACAAGAGTTTCCAAGGCAATGGACATCAGGCAATGAAGTAAAATGATACCTGGAACGTGGAAAACAAGGAAGGGGAAGCCCACTCTCGCTGCAGTGTACAGCTTCAGGATAGGTTCCAGGCTGCTGTGTGGGGAGATCGGGCACAGCCCAACAGATTCCCAGAGTTGAGATGGAGCTGAGGGTCCAAGAAAATCAAGATGGTTAGCGTTCACGGGCCAGAGTACCAGAGAACAAAGACCTGCATGAAGAGAGAACTCTGGAGATATACAGAGGGCCCACTTAAGTTTCCAGCAGAGTATTGATTAGTGCATGCATGTGAGGAAAACACAACACTGAGAGGAAAAAATTATTTGAAAGGCACAAACTACCAAAGCTCACTCAAGAAGAATTAGGCAACTTAAAAAGCCTTATGGACTTTCCTGGTGGTCCAGGGGTTAAGATCCACCTGCCAATGCAGGGAACACGGGTTCGAGCCCTGGTCCAGGAAGATCCCACATGCCGCGGGGCAACTAAGCCTGTGTGCCACAACTACTGAGCCCGTGAGCCACAACTACTAAAGCCCGCGCACCTAGAGCCCGTGCTCGGCAACAAGAGAAGCCACCGCAGTGAGAAGCCCACGCACCGCAACGAAGAGTAGCCCCCGCTCGCCTCAACTAGAGAAAGCCCGCGTGCGGCAACGAAGACACAGCACAGCCAAAAAAAAAAAAAAAAAAAAAAAAAAAGCCTTATATATCTATTTCCAAAACTGAATATGTAGTTAAGAGCCTTCCCCAAAGAGAAAACTCCAGGCTCAGGTGGCTTTACTGGTGAATACTACGTTTAAGGAAGAAATAATACCGATTGTAAACAAACTTTCCAGAAATTTTAAATTTAATTTCTGAGGCCAGCATTCCCTTAACACCAAAACAAGACAAACACGTTACAAGAAAACTGTAGATCAATATCACCCTTTAATATAGATGCAAGAAAAAAAATCTAAACAAAATTGAACATTAAAAAGGATAATACATCATCATGACCAAGTGGCATTTACCCCAGGAATGCATAATTAGCTTAACATCAGAAAATTAATCAGTGTAATTCACCATCTTAAACTGAAAAAGAAAAATCATAAGATCATCTGAGCAGATGCAGAAAGGCATTTGACAAAATCCAACATCCATTTTCTCAGCAAACTAGGAAACTTCCTCGGCCTCATAAAGGGCATCCATGAAAAATCTATAGCTAACATCTTACTTAACTGTGACAGACTGAATGCATTACTCCCTAAGATCGGGAGCCAGGGATGAACCAACACTCCTTTTCAACATTGTACTACAGGTTCTGGAAAGGAAGATGTAAAACTACTCTTATTATCAGACAATATGATCATCTATGCAGAAAATCCAATAGAATCTACAAAAGAGTCACTAGAACTAACAAGTGATTTTAGCAAGGTTGTAGGATACAAGATCAATATACAAAAATCAATAGTGTGAAACTAATCTCTATGATACTGTAATAGTGGATAGACGTCATTATATATTTGTTAAAACTTACAGAATGTACAACACAAAGAGTGAATCCTATGTAACATAAGCTACAAACTTCAGTTGATAATAATGTATCAACATTGGTTCATCAATTACAACAAATATACCACAATAATTCACAATGTAAATAATATGGGAAACTGGGGAGTGGGGAGAGTATGTGGGAATTCTCTGTACTTTCTGATCAATTTTCCTACAAAACTAACAGAGTTCTAAAAAAAAACTATTAATTTTTAAAAACTAACATATAAATTTACAATTAAGTAAATTATGTCAATTCTTCCTGAATTGATTTCTAGATTCAATGGCATCCCAATCAAAATCCCAGCAGATTTTTTTATTTTGGTGGAAATTAACAAATGTTTCTAAAATTTATATGGAAATGCAAAGGACCTAGAATGCAAAAGAGCTTTGAAAAAGAAGAACAAATTTGAATGACTAACGCTATCTGATTTTAAGACTTATAACACTATAATATTCAAAATAGATACTACCGAGCAAAGTGTAGATTGGAGCACCCTTTCTATGTGTCAATTGGCAAAGACCTGAAAAGTCTTTGACTCAGTAGTTCAGTTCTAGCAACTTTTACTGAAAAATAGTCAAACACACACAAGAACAAAAATATTAAAATCATCATTATTCTTAGTGGCTAAAAAGAAAATAAACAGATGTTTAACAAAAGGAAACCGGTTAAATAAATTATGATATACACTTATGTTAAAATAAATATGCAGCCCAGACATCAAAAATCATGTATTAAATGACATGGGGAAAAGTCCAGTATATACAGTTATATGAATTTAGCAGGTCACAAAACAATAGTTCCTACTTTGTTAAAAAAAATGTTTGTTTATATATCTGGAAGAGTATATAACAAAATATTTACAGTTCTAAGTGAAGAAATTACCAGTTATTTTTCACAAAAACTGCATAATGCTTTTGTGATTTTGAAAAAGCTTTTAAAGTTTAGACTTTTTGAAGTTTTATGATTGGAAAGATATATTTATCAAAATAGTCATTTTTAGCATAAAAAAATAATGGCTATATCAAATGACACCTGACAATTTAAGATCCTGTTTCAAACTGGAGAAGGAAGATCTCTCTCTCAGTGACTGGAAGATATGTTTCTCCCTTCCTACTCATTTAACTGTGTTTTTCATCTGGAAGTCAGTCTGTACCTGTTATTATTTTTTGTATTTTAAAATAAAATCTGTACATGCTTTCTATAGAAAAATTTGAAAAATACAGAAATATATTCAGAAGAAAATAAACAATTATCTATAATCACTACTAATATGTTCTCAAATCTCATTATCCTTTCAAGGACTTGTGAGTGTGTTTCTCAATCCCTGGCCTGTATCAGCACAAGATCCATTAATGTTAATAAGCACACATGGAGTCAGTCCCATGAGCCAACATAGCCTCATGTAACCGTGATAAAATCATAAAATTGTTCTTCTTTGGGGATGAATATTTGCTTATTTGTTTTGGGATTTCCCTTATTAATTTTCTTCTAAGCATAAAAGTATCATATTCATTATTTTATAAATATAAAACAATATAAAGAAGAAAACAAAAATCAACAGTAATTCTATCATCAAGGATTATCACTGGTAACTTCCAAGATTTTAATTCTATGTAAATATATATATTATAAACACTTTAATAAAACTAAGATATCACTATATATTGTTTGGATTTTGCTTTTTTTTTCACATAACATTTTTTCGTTATCATGTATCCTACCTTTAAAAGGGTGCATTCTATTTCTTTGTAAGAACATACCAGAAGTCGTTTAGTCAGCCCCTGATCATTGAACACTTCTGTTACTTCCAATTTTTTTACAAGGCAAGTCCACTGTTTACTGGGACATGGGGACGTACAAGTAAGTCCTGTAGGGAACATCAATTTACAAACATTTCTGTACTACACACACACTATTTATGATAGAGTTTTGGTTTTGTTTTGGGCGGGGAAGGTCGATGGATGGTAGAGGAAGAAAGCGTGGAGGGGTAGAAGTTGGGGCACTCCCACCTGGTTCAGGAAGAACCGCCTTTGCTGCTCTGGGGAGGGATTTCCTGGGACCCCGCCCCCAGACCCTTCGTCGGGCAGCGCCGGTTCCCGCCGTCCGCTGAGCTGCACTGCACCCCTGTGGCCCAGCTGCGACACTGCAGCACAGGAGCACCAGAGCCTAGCGGTTTTCAGGAGGCATTTGGGTTATTTTTTGGACTGATTTTTAAAATCCAATTTAAAACTGTAATTTTTTTTTTCAGCTAAGCAACAGAAAATATACAAGCTCAAAATGATAGAATATGTGGAATTTTGGTCTGTAATAAACATTTTTTAAGAGCCCTGGAAATGTTCTTTAGAACATTTCTTTAGAGCACTTGAATGAGAATAAACTTAGTCCTTCTGTCCCCTGCTCGTTTCTCCAGTTTCAGTCGGGTCACTCTGCCCTTAGGCACTATCCCTTAGCTCTAGAGAACTACTTACAAGTTTCCTAATGGTCCAGGCTTCGTTTTGCTTTTAGTGGAATTTACACGAGCTAAGCAACCTCACACCCCTACCCCCGCCTGACTTCTAAATCTCCTTAAGACTTAGGCTCCTTCTGATTCCATCAGATGAGGTTGATGGTTGATTGGTGTTCGGGGCTCCCTGTAAACTCACCTCTCTCTCCCCTATTGGACTGGAGGGTCCTTGAGCACACACGTGACTCTTCCTCCTTTTGTCCACCACTTTTCTCGCCTTGGAGACAGTAAATCACAGAGAGTAGGAATCTAGTATGTTCAAAGGAGGAAAGCACATGAACATGGACAATATAGTATATTCTCTCCATTCATTTCCACTGGATTCAGTTCTGCCAATATTGATGGGACACCTACCCTGTCCAAGAGTCCTCTCGGACAGCATGGGAGGGGAGCAGGGAGGCGAGAAAAGCTCTGAGATGACAAACTGATACCTCCTGCTATTAACTGCACAATTCGTTATTCCTTTCAAACGCCTACGGCGTGGACAAAGCTTGAGGTGTTGAGGTCCAATGTTTGCACCTCACTTGAGAGGTTAGGCTCAGGCATGCATTTTTTTTTTTTTTTTTTTTTTTTTTTTGCGGTACGCGGGCCTCTCACCGCTGCGGCCTCTCCCGTTGCGGAGCACAGTCTCCGGACGCGCAGGCTCCACGGGCCCAGCCGCTCCGCGGCATGTGGGATCTTCCCAGACCAGGGCACGAACCCGTGTTCCCTGCATCGGCAGGCGGACTCTCAACCACTGCGCCACCAGGGAAGCCCAGGCATGCATTTTTTAAAACATTTTTTGGCCACCCCGTGATTTTAATGCCCCAGAGTATCTGTATCATTGTAAGAAACTCCTGAGCCCCAGTCTTCAACAGTGAGCAAAAACAGTGAGAATTTCAAGTAAGCTGGTGGAACACTATTTGAAGACAGGAGTAATTTGGAAAATCTGTTGGTTTTGCCTACCCAGTATCCATTCTTCTGCTGCTGCTAGGAGCCCCTCGATTTTCCTCTGGAGAACCACCCCTTCCCTGCTCTAAGTCCCTGCAGTTGAGGTACGGCTGATTCTCATCCTTGCCCCTACCCCCACTGATTCCCAGCACACACATACATGGGCGCTCGTAGGTGGTACTTGCACACACAGCCCATCCAAGCTCTGAATTTGCTTCTTTTTCAACTTGAATTGCACATGGATTCAGCCACATCTGAACCTTTAGACTGAACGTCTACCCTTAAACTTTCCAATTACTGAGCAAATTAATCCCCTGCCACATTTTTCCCTAAATGAGTTTGAGGTGGATTTTGTCATTTGCAAGCACGAAATTTCTAACAGAAATTTATGAGACTTTCAAATGAGATAAGCAACTTTATATTCTGTCTGCTTATAGGAAAGGGGTACGTTAATTGACATGTCCTGATATGCTGAAGTTTGGGGGTTTTTTCCTTGTTTTTTGATAAGATTTCCTTCACTGTTTTTAGCAGAGCTTAAGTTTATTAAACATGAAAAAGCCCATTTACTTGGCCTAGTTTAGAGCCCTGTTCAATGTATTTGGTTTTGGCATGGGCTTTTAAAAGCTGCCCACATGAACAAAATGGAGATAATGAAACTTATCTCGCAGAACTGTTGAAGGTAAAATGAAATAACATATGTGAAATCACCTTATGCTGTATAAATGTTGGGTATTATTCCTACAGGTTTATCATCATATTTCATTTTCTGTCAGCAAAGTTGCTGGAGAGGGAATTCTCCAGCGATGCAGTGGTTAGGACTCTGAGCTTCCACTGCAGGGCGCTCGGTTGAATCCCTGGTCTGGGAATTAAGATCCCGCAAGCCATGCGGCACAGCTGAGAAAAATTTTAAAATAAAATAAGATTAAAACGTTGCTGGAAAGTTACTTATTGTTAGTAGTACTGATAGCTGTACAAATGCAAACTGTAACCGAGCAAGTAAAAGATGAAAAAAGAGGAAATTTGATTCCTTTTAGGCTACAATCATCCCGGGAATGTTGTAAATGATCAGTTGAAATCATACATCTGAAAAGGCTTTGAAAACAAAAATGCCATGTGATTATAAGATACTGTTATCTCAGCCCTGCAGGTCACTAAAACTTTGACGTTGCTCATTTGCATATATGTTTGATTTCAGAGTTTATTAATATCTGATACTTTTCATTTAATCTTAAAACAAAAAAACCACATGCTGTTTCATAGAGCACAGTCTTATACAGTGAATGGCTTTATCTTGGTTTTCTTCTCTTTGGCCTCTCTGTGGCATTTAACCACCCTGACAATCCACTCCTTCAAATTCTTTCCTCTCTCAGATCCAGCGACACTACATTTCCCTACTTCTCCTTGACCTGTTCAACGACTTTTGATTCCCCTCTCCCCTCCCAACTCCTATGATCTCCAGTTCCTTCTCTTCCCCCCACCCCAAGTTCCTGTACAAGTCACCCATTCTCATCTACCTTGCATCAGTCCATAATTCTATCTTTATTGCATATTTATTTCAACACATATGTCCTGCCACTAACTCACTTTCAATATCTCCAAAAACGTCATAGTCTCCTGCATTCCAATTGGCTGCCTTTACAAGTGCCCCACTGCAATTGGTGGCCGTGCCATTGTCCCCATGTTCCTGCCCTTCTTCTTGCTTCCCTCTCTTTCAATCCCTTTTTCCAGGCTCCAAATACTTCAGTGCCTTTCAGACACTTTTTCTCTGCTCTCCTGATACCCACACACCAGCCCAGGCCCTCATCATCCCTCTGCCCATCCTCACAGCTGGTCTCTTTAGCTCTGGACCCTCCTCACTCCTGTCTGTCCTGTGGATGGCAGCTGAATCAGGCTCCTAAAATGCCTCTTTGTGAGCTCCATCAGAGCAAGTACTGCACACCGGGCATCTTGGTGCTCCCAGCACCTGGCACAGTGTCTGGCACAGTTATGGCTATTGACTGATGGTCCTTCCCTTGCTCAGGGGAGTTGCTTCAGTGTGTGTGTGTGTGTGTGTGTGTGTGTGTGTGTGTGTGTGTGTGTGTG